>NC_061874.1:13305000-13532500 GCF_905147765.1 Vanessa atalanta
AGGATAATGTTTTATGGAAGATTTGATTTAGACATATTATATTTAATTTTATATTTCATAAGCAATGGTAAAAAAAGGTTGTAATGTAATTTTACATTAGCCACTGTAGACGATTGAAGAATTAAAAAAAAAATTACTGACACCATATTTAACTATTCCAAATTTAAACCGTTCAGGTTTTTAAAAACAAATCTGAAGATCTAATCGGTTAAAAGATCGACGATTAGAAATGAAAGCGCTTGCGAATTGATACACATGTATTTATCGAGCAAGAAATGTTTATATAAATAGATAAGAAATACCTGTAATTGACTTCCTCAGCAACAAAGACAAAATTCGCGCTGTACAAAGCATTTGTAACAAAAGCGAAAAATGTTAAAATCATCATTTGTAAGTGATAACTTTGAAATATTCCAAATTTTCCGAGAATATCGTCCAAATCCATTTTCTTTTCACTGATAACTTTTGGCGCACACATTCTTGTTATACTTTTCAATAGACGTATAAAATAATATTATTCATTCAATATACAACTCCACTCAGAAACTTCATTGTATATAAGGTTCGCTTCTATTTATTTGCTTTATTAATAAGCGTAGAGAATTCCGTTTGAAAGATAAACACGTCTGTGCCGCTTAATCGGCGATGAATAAACTCAGATGAAAATTTATTTCAATGCTATCTATGAAGGTTACGGTCTAGAGGTATGGCTTAATAGCAATCGAGAGTTCTTTTGTGGTAAATATATCGAAGTCTAACTGTTTTTAGGGTTCCGTAGCCAAATGGCAAAAAACGGAACCCTTATAGAATCGTCATGTCTGTCTGTCTGTCCGTATTTCACAACCACATTTTTTCCGTAACTATAATAACTATACTGTTGAAACTTGGTCAGTAGATGTCTTCTGTGAACCGCATTAAGATTTACACAAAAATAGAAAAAAACACACTAAATTTTGGGGGTTCCCCACTCTTAGGACTAAAACTCAAAAAAAAATTAAACCCGTATGCGGTATCTATGGATAGATCTTCAAATATGGTATAGAGGCTTCTAATATCATTTTTTTCTTAACTTAATAGTTTGCGCGAGAGACATTTCCAAAGTGGTAAAATATATGTGTGTCCCCTGTAACTTCGAAAGTAAGAGAATGATAAAACTAAAAAAATATGATGTACACTTTCGGTGCAGGTTTGCATGGTAATTACCAATTGGCTTGAACGAAATCTAGTAAGTAGTTTTTTTTTAATACGTCATAAATCGTAAACCGCAGTTTACCTTTCATTCAGTCAACTCGAATTTAAAAATAAAAAATCTAATTTCATAAACATAAACCTTTTTACTTGCTTCTACGGAACCCTTCACGGGCGAGTCCGACTCGCACTTGGCCGCTTTTTTTTATTTTGTTGCATACTACGTGTTTTTGATAGACATTCTTTAATTACACATCTACCTTTGGCATATGCCAGTTAGTAGCGATCCAAGCCATCTGTCAGCCTCTAATGTGTTACGGTACCTTAAAATCTTACAAAAGCTCTTCTAAAATGATGAGTAAAAGCGCAGACGTTTTTTTTTCAGAAAACTATGTATATAAAGATGTTCATGTAACAAATGAATTTCTTTTTTAATTTGAATATTACGAATCTAGTAAATAAAAAAAATATATATATATAACCAAAAATAATGTATCCCATCTAAAATCTCTCTCCGTTCCTTTGTGGGTCAAGGTATTTTCTTTTTCGAACCGGTTCTAGTGTACAATTTGGCAATCAATAAGTAAGTGCAATGCTTTTATATTGAATGAAGGAATTTGATTTGATTTCTACTAAGCCTAAAATTGTTGTATAAAAAAGAACGAATATAATATCCGAATTACAGTGAAAAGTCAAAAACTATAAAATGTACCTATTTTACTTAGCCAATTAGTATAATAAAATATGTGTATATTTTTATCATAAACATATAATATATTTTAAGAAGTTAATGATGGGCAATCATCTTTATGATAATAGTGATGATTGATAAAGTAAATAATTTGAAACACTTTTAAGGCGTATGTAAATAATTATATCATACATCAAAGAAAATAAAATAATGCAGTTGCTTATAGTCATGTAAGATATTTTTTTGTTCATACATATTTTATTTGATTACGAGCGTTATCTGTCACGTCGTAACTACTAATCTTTCTTTCTTCTTGAAATTATTTTTTTACACATAAAAGCATTAAAGGTGCATGTTTTTGCATTTTTAAAAGTATAAAAAAGTGATACTTGTAATTATTACATAATATTTACGATTTATTTATCGAAAAAGTTTGAGCATTGACTCATTGTCGGTTCTTCTCAACAAAATCTATATTGCGAACAGGCGGTAACTTACTTACGTGTATCAAATTCATTCGACATATCTCAGTTACACTACATGGATTGAAAAATTTGACTTCGGTATTCCATTTTCAAATATTTCAACGTTCTGTCAACTGCTGGTTGGGTGTCTTAAATAATTATTTATAAAATTCATAGCAGAAATGAATCTCTCATCAAATTTTACAATGTAACAACGGGATATTAATTCAACCCAGTGAAAAATCTAACAAAAACCAATATTGTCGTCCCCATTATCTAGGAGTAGGTTAGGTCTGGGTAGGTACCACATACTCAATACTTAGTATTGTTGAGTTCTAGTTTAAAGGGTAAGTAAGCCAAGCACAAGAGACAAACACTTGAGTTACCAATGTTGGTGGCGCATCAATGGGCTTACTATATGGTGGCCCATTTGCCAGTCCGTCTACCAATATCAAAAAAATAAACTGTTATAGACGTGTCAATCAATAGAAATATAACTCAATTAAATATTTCCTTATCAATAATAACGTATATTCTATACTGAAATAAAATGTATGTATTAATCATATTGTAAAATTTATTATATTTTATCGTCTTTATAATCTTTGCGTTATTGATAAAACAATTCAACTAACTATACAATGTTGTATAAATAAACAATACAATAGTTAAATCATGTAATGACACTATTCGTTACGTATTTTCAATTGTCAGAGTGCGAAATAATATCGATTAATTTTTTTCCAATAAAAGTATTCCTTTTAATTCTAAGTAATACAGTTACTTAAACACTCAATGCACTCGCTTAAATTATTTTTATTCTTGAAATAATATTCTAATCTTAAAATTCTCAGTTACACGAATAAGGCGCTATCAACGTTCCTTCCGAAGCAATTTTGACCTTGGTATGTTATCACACACTTGTACACTATAATTATAAGGCTACCTTATATATACACTTGCTAGTGTACGAGGAAATATATGTGTGTGTATATGTGTGTATAGTCAATTGATTGATTAATATACCTGTAATTTACTTCCTCAACAATGAAGACAAAATTGAGTTTAGCAAACATATTCATAAGAAACGCTATAAATGAGAAAATCATTATCTGTTAATGGTAACGTTGAAATATTCCATATTTTTCCAGAATATCATCGAAATCCATTTCCTTTTCACGGCCAGTATACTCGATTACTTAACAAAAACTTTATCAGACGTAAAGAATGGAAATAACATATATATTAATAACACTTCCTTACAATGTAACAATGAATAATTAATTAGATTACTTGGTGGTAGGGCTTTGTGCCACGTGTGCCGCTCATCAGATATTCTACCGCCAAATAACAGTACTCCGTATTGTTGTGTTCCGCTTAGAAGGGTGAGTGAGCCAGTGTAGTCTCTCATAAGGGACATAACATCTTAGTTCCCAAGGTTGGTGCGCAATAGGCTACGTAAGGAATGGTTAATATTTCTTACAGCGCTTTTGTCTATGGGCGGTGGGGATAACTTACCATCAGGTTACCATAAAAAAAAAGCATTAACACTTTCATATCACAGGGCTGAACGGTAATTGGTCTCACTTAATTCAATATAAAAATCCATTAGGTACTCCATTTGCCTGCTTACTAAAAATAAAATTAAAATAATATTTTATGTACAATACGGGCTCTTACGGGTGAGTGAGCCAGTGTAATCACAGGCACAAGGGACATAACATCATAGTTCCCAAGGTTGGTGGCGCATAGGTGATGTAATGAATAGTTAATATTTCTTACAGCGCCTTTGTCTATGAGCGGTGGTGACCACTTACCATCAGGTGGCTTATATGCTAGTCCGCCAACCAATACCAAAAAAAAAAAAATAACATTAGTATCACTGCTAAGCATGGTGTGTCAAATAAAAAGTTGTGTCGTGATAAAAATGTAATGAATATGCAATAATTTTGATGATACCCAACCTATTGAACGTACATCATCGTCAACTTGAAATTTACATACATATTTATTATTTGGGAAACTATCCATTTCACCATATTGATCGAACTTAACTGATAGCCTATATCTTATATATTAATAGCTTAAGCCGACTTTTGTCCCAGCGATTATGAGACGATGCCTACATGTAGAAATTCTGTAATGGTCTTATTTTGAAGAGCTCCAGCCGTAGATGTGCGGAAAAATAAAGAGGATTCTTGATTGCAATTTACTAATTGTTACAATTTAATCATGAATGAATTTTAGAGAGCGGCAAAAGTTACCTACTGGCCGATTAGAGAACAATGCTACGCCTGTACAAGAAAATAAAAGGAAAAACGTTAACAAAATTAAAGTAAATTGTTAGTTCTAACTGATATAATGTATACTATTTGACATTAAAATTTTCATTTAAATAATGTCTCATAATTCTGGCGCTAAATTTAGATTAGTGACTTGCAGTTTACAATAAAATCTAATCAAAACAATCATACATTCAATCATAAGTTTCCAAATGTCTTAAAAAATAGAAAAAAAACACCACAACAGCACCATAAAGTAGTTCGACTGGACAGCAAAGGTAAAAATTGGTACAATAAACGCGAAGATTCGCGGGCAACCCTTTAATCTTAAAGAATCAGTAAGTGTCCAAGATATATAACCCAGCAGCCATGAGTTCGTAAGTAAAAACGATGCACAAGGTTTTTGTATTTAAATTCATTCTTTGCTTCTATGTCATTGATTACTTTTTTTTTTTTAATCTTAGGTAATATTTTCGGTATAGCACCAAAATAAACCTTTTGAAGGACCTCTGAAGAAAATAAAATAGTTCGACTGGACAGCAAAGGTCAAAATTGGTACAATCGATATCATAATATTGGGTATAAAAATAGGCGGACAAGCAAACGGGCTACCTGACAGTAATCGCTCACCTGCACCCATAGACAATAGCACTATAAAAACTATTAACCATTACAATTGTTACATATATACTGCCAGTGCGCCACCAACCTTGGGAACTAAGATGTTATGTCCCTTGTGCCTGTAGTTACACTGGCTCATTTACATTTCAAACCGGAACACAGCAATACTGAGTACTACTGTTTGGCCGTAGAATATCTGATAAAACTAGCTAAAACTATAAACAACCTTATTATATAGACAATTTTGCACATATTTATTTATTTAAAAAGTGAAACTATTAATATTCACCGCGTAGCTATTCCAAAGACATTTCCTTGAAAATACCTTCATATAACTCTGCCATATTCTCTTTATGAATACAAACATCCAACGAAACTACTAAACATATTTAATAATCTAACATTTCTAACGATCTTATATATGCATTTCTACTAATGCCTTTTAATGTTATTATTAGTGTAAAGTGTTTGTTAATGGAATCATAATTTACTTAAACATTTTACGGGTATTTTGATAGTTAATACGTAAGTATCAAATCAATACACCCTTCCATTGAACAGTTATTCTATCACCGTACGTGGAATGGCTTCATTTGATTTGACATTGGTTCCTTTTTCTCGGTCATTGTTATCGGAAAAACTGGAAAAAAAAACACACAAAGTTATATAAAAATATTTGGCATTGGTTCTGTTATCTTTATTCAATCAAATAATAAGTAAATGCTCTCAACATATAATAAGTCCTAAATAGAATAGTAGGTCTCTAAACAACAATGAGCAATAATATTTGTACTGATGTATTGAAGACAAACTACCTACTGTTATGATACTAGCAGACCTTATACGAATTGTGAATTATCATAATAAAATGTACTAACCACCAAAGCTAAAGCATGGGAATATGCTGAGTCCGTCTTACTGACACTCAGAGACATTATTCGATTACTTAAAGTGCTTCTTAGTATAAATTTTACATGTTTAATAAGGAGCGCCATAAGTTACTTATCCGCTAAATGCCTCTAAGCGTAGCAGTTAATAATTTACTCGAGATTGAGACTGAGTTCTGACAGTTGTAGACATTAAGTAACTGAATTGATTGAATATAAGTCATTTTATTTAAATATAAATAAATATTCAAGAGCCGAGATGACCCAGTGATTAGAACGCGTGCGTCCTAACCGATGATTGCGGGTTCAAACCCAGTCAAGCACTACTGAACTTTCATGTTGCTCTGCGGTAATGGAAAAAATTTTGAGGAATTTACAGGCTGTTAATGTATGTATGTACATTGTATATATACATTTTATAGAATAGCATCCATGTTCCACAGCTCCGGTGGCGCTTAGAAGATTTTAATTATAAATGTTTTAATTCATCGTTTGATTTAATGGTCGATAAATAATCAAAGCACTTACCGACAATGTTTATACATTATTTATAACTGACCAAATGTAGGTTACATTAACTAACGGAACCTTCTTAAGTAGAATTATGCAAAGAAGATAGCCGACAAATGTAATTTTCGAGCGTACCGTGCGTCCCTCGAAAAGTTCTTACAACTCGGTAATTGAATTACTATCGTCCTCATGAAATGTGTTCGCCTGAACTTTGTTTTATCTTATTCTTCGGCCAAAACTGTTGTACTAATTGTGTTACGAAATACATTTTTTATCACTACTTTTGTACCATTTATTATTAGTTTTTCGAATCTTATTATACATATTAGGTATTCTCTAACATATAAATCTTCACAGTTTTATTGGTCTAGTTAATATTTTATACGGTATGTGGACTATATAGGTATGTGGACAGGCACTTGGGCTTCCTCACGATTAATTATCACCTCCATCTATCGACGCTGGCACTGTACTAAATATTAACCATTCCTTACATCGCCAATGTGGTACTAAGCTCACTCACTTACTATTCAAGCCGGAACACAAAAATGATTAGGGTAACTAAGTTTTGTTGTTTAGCAGTAGACTACCTGATGACTACCTGATGAGTGGCAACGATATTATGCAATCACGCTAACGCAGACCGGCACCGTAGCCTCCTTGTGCGTTACCACTGTGGTTCACAATTAAACGATGGTGCGATCGATCCTATTTTGCAGAGATCATGAAACTTTATTTTTAAAGAAAATATATTTATATAAGATGTTCGCCTTGTGGTCGCAATTTGAAGGTAAAAAATCCTATTATTCCCTCCTTATTTCAAAATCAATTATTTAAATTGATATGTTCCTCATGACAAATCCCGATCTTTACCAGGATAGCTCTAGACTAAGATAAATGAAAATACGGAAAGGCTCCGACATATTTTGTATTTACTAATTTTACTAATATACGGTATAAGTGAAGGTCGACATTAGTATCAATCTACGTCAAATTTCAAACTTACTATTAGTGGAACTGAAATATATTTATATAGGAATGTATAGGATATAGCAACCTCATCATCATCATTATGAAATTGGGCTGCAACCACGTCAGAAAAAGCAGACGATTAAAGAATAACCTCCTTTTTTGTCAGTTAATAAAATTAAAATGTAATCAAACTAAAGTATAAATTGTTCATAGTCCCTTTTTATACAGTTTTGTAGTTCCGAGTCTGAGTGTTGAGTTACGTAAGAACTAGTTAGAAACGTTAACGCAATTAGCCTACAGCGTCGACAGTCGAATACGATTTAAGTGACTAATTAAAGAAGTCCTCTAGACATCATCATAGTCCATTATAACAATTATAAATAAACGAAAAATCTTCGATGGAAATTCTGGACAAGAATAAAAAAAATATATTCAAAATTAAGAATAAATTTATTTCAGAGACAGCGTTAACTCACTCACTGTACTTAGCTACAAATTTACTACTATACTAAACACAGTCATTAACAGAGGTTCAAGTTTTTGAACATCATCTTATCAACAATTTCTCGAATGAACAGTTAATACTTTTTTATTGGCCCCATGGAATGGGTACCCTCGGTGTCTGCAATTTTATTAGAAAGCCACTGAATTAGATAAGATATTACTTTAATAACTCCTATTAGCAAATTCGACAAAACTATTTAAAATAAAAATTTGTCTGCATAAGTACAAATAAAATCGTATAATAGTTTCTCATTTCCCAGCGCAAATATAAATAATCAAGAATAAAAAAAAGTTGCTCTCGTAATGGCGACCGCGATGTGGAACTGCGCCCCGACGTACATTACGTTATGCTTAGACTAAATTTTATACCCGTAAACTTTCGCTGCTCTGAAAATATGTGATTATATATTTTTAAATCGTTGTTTGTTAATTCTTTTCATAGAAGGTATTTAAGAAAAAAAAATGCTGGTATGGCTTCAATGATATAGAACTAATAGATTTGCTGATATTTATTGAAAAGTTCCGTTGTTAATCTCCAAAACTTATCGTCAAATATTTACGAAATTTAAATGGGAACTTATTGGATTAATTATCTCCTCCAACATTTAAATATGTTTAGAAATCTGTATACACATATAAAAATATTTATGCGTCTAAATTACGAAATAATTTTATGAAGTCCTTTGGAAAATCATTAGTTTGTTTATTTTGCATAAATAAGTCTAACTAGAAGTACAGAAGAAGACAAACGGAGCTTTAAATTATGATGGGCTTTTGGCAGAGAGTCCAGAAGTGGACTATGCGGTATGCATCTCTGACTGATGATTACCTAATGATGGCAAAAAATATTATTGTCTTCATTATATTTTTTAATAAAATAAACTAGTGTATTACACGCGTTTACTGAATAAATAATTAAAAATTTAAACGACTTTATAGATTCAAATGTAAATAATTATTTATTTAATAGGCAACAACAAATAACACATCGAATCCCATGCGAGAGAGGTACATAGCATTTTTGTATAAGTTTAAATAGTGCTTTAATTACAGATGACACAGCATATATAGTTTTGATCTATAGGTCAGTCAGTGATAAAAATGACGATTTTTAGACGTTAATATCTATAACCGTTTAAGATGAGTTTATGAAATTTGGAACACATATGTATCTCGCGCGTCTTAATATATGAGCCAATTTTGACACGTTTATGTCAAATAGTTTTTGAGTTATCAGGAGGTAAAAAGTGGCTCCAAATGGTTCGTGTAATATTAAACACGGTGCTGCTCGCCAGTTCTGTTACTAGAACTTGGCTGACACGCTACCGCGTGTCTAGATTATCGGTCTTATTCATAATAAGTTAAAGATTTAAAACCTAGCCAATAGTAAATTGTCAAAAATTGTTATTTGTAATCGTTCGATAAAGCTAAAACGTTCGATAAACCTTAAATTTTTTCGATAAAGTGTCTTTGATGTATACAAGCTAGGACCATACTATAAATTCGGGTATGCCGCCAACATCTTGGGCACCAGCGAGTCCCACATAAACCCAATTTCACGTGGGGGAAACGAAGAAGGCATTTTTCCAGCGAAAAAGGGACCATACCATAAACCTTTGATATATACATATATATGAAATCATTAAAAAATCAAATATGAGGAACACCGATATCCGAAGACAACTATTTACAAGCCCATAATAAATTGTTCGCGTACTTTACGATGCGAGTTTTCAAAGGGTTTAATTTTGTTTAATTAAAATTTTGAGGTAATTGAAGTGGGAAAGAAATTTTTAACTCGATCAAAGGAATTTAATATAGCCGGATTCTTGTTTGAAGCTTATTGAAATATTTTTGATAAAATTTCAAAATTTTAAATTATACTTGAAAATTTTACCAATATTCCACTGGATACGGCTTTTATTTGTAATTGCAGATATATCGTATTACAGTTTTTAAATATTTGTTTTTATCATATAACGTAATAAATAATGCTGTTATGTATAAACCTACATATAACTTTGTAGCTGATCGATTATGTACCCTGTGTATACCAGTTATTTGGGTTACATTTGTTCTGAAATTTAAATATATTAAGAAAAAAATAACAATACATACTTTAATAACTCTATTTACCATTTAGTGGCCAAACGGGGACCCTGTAGAGGGCCATCGAGCACACGGCACTGGTATAGAAACGACGAAATTCCTCTCTTGGTTTCCCGAGATTTGGCAACAGTCTGTGCATGGCACCCGCTACCCTCTCGATCCGGGGGACTAGGTGCTCGAAGTGCTCTGCAAGACCTCAGTGATCCAGGATGAGGCTCAGGTATTTCAAGTCACTTGGACGTTTGAATCACGGGCCAACTAAACCTAATCCAATTCAACCCTTCAAGTTTGCAGTTAACTGCTAAAAAGTCACCATTTGTCGTGTACACTTTTCGAAAATTACCATTGCTGCCACAGCTAGTATCGGAAAACGTATTATTGATATTCCTATGTCCGAAAATCCACAACAGCTAGATTTTTAAGGCATTTTTTGTTGCCTCGCACACCCACTCAGTCGAATCAGCTATTGCTGGTGATTTTTCCCAAACGATACGATTTGGAAACTTTCAAGAAAAGTGTCTATTCAAGTCTTGCAAGCCCCCTGGTGTTGCAGATGCCCATGGGCGGTGGTAGTCACTTTCCATCAGGTGAGCGTTCTGCTCGTTTGCCACCTATAACATAAAAAACTGTCACAGTAAGACCAAGATGCTAATATAAATTGAATTTCCTATGTAATTTGAGTTTACATGGTAACATACATAGCGTCACCCTCTTTGACAGCCATCAGACAAATACCCTTTTAAAACTGGATATATTCGGTTTTAATATGTATATACCAGATATTGTACCGGTTCATTTGTGATAACATTTTAAAAGCCTAGAAAAAGTGTGAAATCCTTTTTTAAATGTGAAATGCTTGTTTCACATAGGTTCGTAATGCGCGCTATAAATTTGAATTATAATATTTTATTACCATTAGACCGAATATTGGATCCATATTGCATTTTTCGTTGATGGCATTATTTTCATTGTTACTATAAACGTTAAAAAGTAATGTATGTTGCTTTAAATGTAAAATTGAAGCATACATGTTACACACAGTTTTGCTTGTTGTATATGTAATGAATACCTGAACCGAAATTTATTAAGGATACCACTGAAAAGTTTCAGTGGTATCCTTAATAAATACTAAGTCTACTAAGTAAGATGAGTTTTTCGAATTTTACCAGGTTTTCTTCAAATTAATACCAAATTAATACTGAAAAGAGGTTGACAGTGCTGATAAAGTATTAAAATTGCTGTTTATTGTTATTTAAGTATCGTTGCTACTGAAGTAAAGTTTTGTCTTAATGTATGTTTTATAACAATAAGGAATCCTATACTTATGACAGTACAAAAATGTTAAAATAAAAAATTTATTAAAAACAGCATTCGTAAATAATTCAAATTCTACGTAACATTGTTGTATAAACTGCGCGCACATGAAACCGCCAGATGGCGCCGTACACAACCAATATTGAATTTCAAATTTTTGTTTTTGCATACGCATGTAAAAACAAACCGAAGCTGTAAATTACTCTAACAAAACAACGAACCTCGAAACGAACGCTCTGCTATACAGGTATTGACATTCAGAATGAAATATTGTTTTTATCCAACACTGGAAACAGGAAGAATGATAAATTTTCACTATTTATAAATGGGTTGGCAGCGTATTTCTAAGTCGCTATCAAAATTAACCCATTACAGTGCAGTAACGGACAAATGATTCCATACTGGGATGATAGGAGAGCCATTAGAGCCTAGATGTACCGTCGATTAGTAAACGTCATTTTAAATGAAGATTGTGGGTGTTTATTAATCATCTCTTGCTCGGTGTTGACGGAAAACATTTTGAGAAAACCTGTGGATGAGCTTTTTGTATCCACCAAGTCGCACAGTGGGCAAACATAGTGGAACAAACTCTGAAACTTCGCTTCATAAGGAGAGGTCCCCCTTTAGATATTTACAAGGAATATTATTTAACACTTCTATTATATACTGAGCCTAATTGGTTAGATACCACCCACATATCAGCTACTGTACCGAAAATCAGCAATACTAATTACACACATCAAGTGTTCCCGTTAGAAGAATGAGCGTGAAACTACAAGGCACAAAGAATAGAACATTTTAATTCTCAACGTTGGCTTAGGGAATGGTTAATATTTACAGCACTAATGTCTATGCTTAATGGTGACCACTTAACATCAGGTGTGATATTTCCACGCAACCTCAGTGCGTGCTGGATAAACATATGACAGATACACTTTATGTTACACGCTAAGGTTTTCTTACGATGTTTTCTTGCACAACCGGGTATTAAATGAATTATAAACACAAATTTAACACGAGATTGCTCAACACTGATAGCCTGATTCTGATCTTATTTACTTTGATTAAAATCTACACAAATTAATTCCATTGCGTCATAACATTATCCAAAAAAAGATTGTAAAGTAAAAGAAAAAAAAAATGTGGTAATATTTTAAATTTAAATTCCACACCAAACAAACGTTGACTTCTTCATTTCGTTATTATTCAATCATTAAAGTTGGCTCAACTATTAAAAGTACCTTAATAAAACTGCATCTATATAAAAAAATATTTTTTTAGGTTCTAACTGGAAATTTACTGTGAGAGCTCCGTAAATCATGTCAAGTTTTTACAGGTGGTCACAATTTTCTCTTCTAATCTGCCTGTCTGTACGAATACTCTGACCATGTTAACAAAATAAACTGTCAAAAATAAACAGCATATAAACCTACTTCATAATTTATGTCCATCCTGAAACTTGAAACTATCAAATCGACGCATACGAGTAGTATATTATACTACAAACTACAAACGTAGCTTTATAATATCACTATGTTATCATAGTTTAAATCGAATGAAGTCTCAAGATATCAAAAGTAATGAAAAACTCAGTGCATGAAGACTCGTAGCTACTTACTCGTACATAGAACAATGTAGAATGTTGCAACAGCAATCCCGACTCTATATTACCGTCGCGAGATTGCTCTGAGCTGTCTCGTTGCCGCCTATTTGTTCCACTTACCCTTTCTTTTCTCATATAGTCGTAACTAAACTGTTTCTATATACTTTTCTGTTACTCATAGTATTTTCTTTTAATAAAACAGTTTTTTTTTTTTATAATAAAATTCTTATATTTTTTAGGAATTGGTTATCGGTATCAATATTTATGAGTAGAACACTAGACATATATTTTGTTGGTGAGTTCTTTATGGAAAATTATTCATGAATTTTAGCTTTAAACACGTTTATGTGGACAACGTGGCTGATCTTTAGTTTTACTCCGAAGACTTTATGATTGATGAAGAAAAAATTTTTACGACGTAGAACCTACGATGTAGGTAAAAGGCACTTATCGTCGCTACTGTTTTAGACAATTTGAAACTTTATTTAGCAACCATCGGTACTATATCCTTACAAGAATGTTTGTCTATTGACCTTATCTAAACTATCAGGCACGTAGAATCAAGTTGAATTATATGCCTTCCTCACGTACAAGACCTACCCTTGGTCCCTTCGGGGTTGTTGTAATAAGTGCGCGAGTTTCTCATGTTTTGTGACCAGATGGTTTACCGGAGTTAGAGCGGATTATGAACAGATAAGAAAATACTTCTTTTTGATCAAACGCCAAATATATTTGGATAAATACTGTATTTTCGGATAGATTTTAAGTTGTCTTAAATATACATATTCATAATTAATAATGGACAGCCTTATGTATACACATATAACATCGTCTTATATATAATATATTACGAGCCGAGATGGTCTAGTGGTTAGAACGCGTGCATCTTAACCGATGATTTGGGGTTCAATCCCAGGCAAGCACCATTGAATTTTCATGTGCTTAATTTGTGTTTATAATTCATCTCGTTTTCGCGTTGAAGGAAAACATCGTGAGGAAACCTGGATGTGTCTAATTTCAACGAAATTCTATGTGTACATGTGTATTCCACCAACCCTCTTTGGACCAGCGTGTGGAATATACTCCAAACCTTATCCTCAAAGGGAGAGGAGTCCTTAGCCCAGCAGTGGGAAATTTACAGGCTAGCTTTAGGTTATAGCTTCATACAAAGGTTATTCCTAATTCAATTATAAGCTAGTTGAACAAATGCAATAAAATATCTAAGGCCTGCAATAAGATTTATCGGAATGGCTAGATCGTCATGATAGTTTCTTAATTAATTTACTTGGCTATAAATTTTCTAGTTGGTTGAACTATGTAGAAGCCCGCCTGGGTAGGTAGGCCGTTTACTTTTTTCAAGTTAAATTGCTTGACTTAATCAAACTCTTTGAATATTTAGTTACGGGTTCTCTATTGCCGAATCTAAAAACAACATAATAAGGTAGGTAAACTACTGGTAAGTAAGAATTTGTAGTCAAAATTTACTTACAGAACACCGTAGTATCGGCTACATCAATACAGCCACTGTTTAATGATATATTATATTTTTGCTTTATAATATTTGGTAGGGTATAAACTACACATTTTGTTCTTTGAGCATTCAAATTAAATCGTTTATTGTGAGCCAGTCGTGTATCTGTACATCATATAGACCTCGGACCTATTTCAAACAGTTTGATATTATGAAAAAATATTTCAATAAAAGCGTAATTGATTTTTTTTCTCAATTACAATGGAACATATAATTCAAATTATAAATATATTATACTACGTATCACTAATAAAAATGTTTGTTAGGACAATCCAGAAAACTACGAACACACGTGTTTATTATGCTAATAAGGATCTTCAAACCGATCTTCAAGAAGGAAAGTTTAGATAATAAAAAAATATATACTCATAAATATAAAATAACGAAGACTAAAGATATGACTGGAACTCGTATTACATTGAAGGTTATATTCTTTCATTTTATGATAATGGTGAATTATGACGTTTAAAACTGTTTAGTATTTTCGACTTAGTATCCGAGATAATTGAATTTGTTTTTGTTTAGTTATTTTATTATAAAAAAGTTAGAACTTTATGTATTTATATTAAAATAGTAGTCATTTTTACGGATCCTATTGTACACATTACATTAACAGCCTGTAAATTTCCCACTGATGGGCTAAGGCCTCTTCTCCCTTGGAGCATATTCCACCACGCTGCTCCAATGCGGGTTGGTGCATACACATGTGGCAGAATTTCGATGAAATTAGACACATGCAGGTTTCCTCACGATGTTTTCCTTCACCGCCGAGCACGAGGTGAATTATAAACACAAATTTTGCACATTAAAATTCAGTGGTGTTTGAATCCTGTTGTAAATACTCTTATATTGTGTCTCGAATCATTGAAAGAATTTCGTTCTCAAAATGATAAATACATCGGAAAGCTCTTTTTAAAAATACATTATATAATAGAGTGAATATGCCTGAACCATTACCCCATATTATGGCATATTATAACATGATATGATACGAAGAAAATAACCAAACCATAGTATTTTACGTTATAGAGGAATTTGTATCAAGGTCACTTTCAATTTCAAGCACTTGTCTAGTTTTCTTAATTTTAAGTATCAAAGGAATACAATTCTAATGAATCTTAATTTAAATATTAAGCGATTTTATTTCGTAGAAGAGGAAATTACTAAAATGACAAAGAAAACCAATTCAATTTCTGATGAGACAAAAATTTTCCACTCGCTTGTGGGAATGATCACGTGAAAAGGGACGGAAGTGTGTAACGGGAAGCCGGAGAAGAGCGCGGGATGTTTGATTTGACCAATGGTGTTCAGTGCTAGAGTTGGCCATCAGATGGTACCAACCATTTTTCTGACAGGATATAATGTTGATGTTGCTTATTACTAAGGTGAAATATCAAATTTTACACATCATATGCGACTACTATGAGGCTCGCTAATTTTTTTTACTAACAAAGCTGTCTGAAGTCTATGCCTAGACTTTAATCTTTATTGTAAAATTAAAAAAATAGAACTTGCGCGCGAAGGGTATTCGTACCATCATCTATAAGAATGGCAAAAAATCATGTATATTGTAAGCCCCCCTTGAATATTTATTTTACTATGTTTTTTAGTATTTGTTGTTATTTGTGCAACAGAAATACATCATCTGTGAAAATTTTAAGTGTCTAACTATGACGATTCATGTGATACAGCCTGGCGACAGACAGACAGCCAGACGGACGGACGGACAGCGGAGTTTTAGTAATAGGTTTTACCCTTTGGGTACGGTACCCTAAAAAGTAAATACAATACCATTTGTACTATAAAATATATTTTGTATATAACAATACACAGAATTACAAAAACAGTTCACACTCCCACCATAAAGTTTTCAGGGGTTATCTGTAGGTACATTATTCATAAGTAGATTTTTGAAGTTGTATGGAAAAATGTATAAAAATAAAGGTAATTTCACAATACTATTTGATTTTTTATAACATTTTTATTGATCGCATACTGACAATATCTACGATATAATAAAGGCCTTATATATTAACCTCCAGTTTTATTGGCCCGCTGGCCCTTAAATAGCGCTTGTACCTGCCGTTACGTTTTACGAGTTTTGACATAAAGTGAAACTCGAATGGAGAGTTATATCGTTTTCTTTTGTATATTTTAACGCCTCTATTCCTTTGGATAGGGGTGATATATTTTATGAGCGTGGTTTATTGGAATAACGTATACGGTAGCTCGCGGTCGGAAATGAAAGTAACATTGGTATTAGTTATTTAAAACAAATGTATAATATTACTTTTTTAATATAATATTTGATTGTATCAGAGTACAACCCTTTTCATCACATAGAACAAACCTACTAAAGGCAGCTGGTTATTACGAATCTACTATATGGGATTCTACAAAATACAAGTATTAGACAAGTAATATATACAGTTTTTTGCGCTATCTGTAGGCATATTTTTGAGCGCTTGGCACACTGTCTGTTCGACGACCTCCGTGGTCGAGTAGTGTGTACACCCCTTTTCATGGGTACGCCACTCCGAGAACACGGGTTCAATTTCCGGCCGAGTCAATGTAGAAAAAGTTCATTATTTTTCTATGCTGTCTTGGGTCTGGGTTTTGTTGGTACCGTCGTTACTTCTAATTTTCCATAACACAAATGCTTTAGCTAGTAACAATGTAAACATTAGGATCAGAGTAACGTATGTAATGTTGTCCAATATTTATTCAGATTAAATATATTATGAGATGTACACATTTTTTTTTTTTAAATTTATATCGCCAAAACTTTTAATCCTTCATATAACATCCACTGTCAATCTCAAATATTTAAAAGACATAGACAATTTCCACTTTTCAGTCGACGTCAAGTTCACTTCAAATGAAGACTGTGCTTATCAAAATATATGATGACAAAATAATTACTATTGACAATGAGCTCGTCGAAATTACTGTCCTTCTTAACATCTATTAATAATCATCTAATAATCACCTAATGCTATGTCACCTAGTTTCGATTCTTCATTCCTATTAATATGATCAACAACAGCGCGTATGACGTCACAATATTTGCTGTTGCTTGATGTATTCTTTCGTCTCCATTCTGAAAGGGAGACCGCAGAGTGTCGTTACTGTTTTCTCTTTTTAATAAATGTTGTCTAATATCTTTTTCCATATAAATTATTTACAATACGATAGAATTGCAGTACGATATCATCAATTTTAACTTAATTCAAGAGATTTTTTAGTATCGGTGTCTCTCAACAATATTTCAAATTATAAGATGCTGATATTCCTTCTATTCTCGTAGATTGTTTTGCAACCCTTTTAAGCATATGAGTTAGTAAATATTAGTATAATTTATAAATATCACCAATGACTTACAGACTTTGGAAAAACTTTGCATCACGAGAATAAAGCTAGTCTATTTCTACCCATAAATGGCGTAAGTTGACAAAGATACACATATAATCACACATACTCAAGCACGTAATCATTTAATGAACCATATAGCGAACGGCAATCAAGCCGTAAGCGACTGACTATTAAAATCTGTCAAACCCTTTTAATGCAGTTTCACAATAGACGATCACAGATAATAAAATCATCTATATCGATAACGTACCGTGTGAATGTCGCAGGCCGAATACTTAATTTGTCAGTTCAAAATAGCCTAGACACAGTAATTAAACTGCGACGTTTTTAAGTGGCCTGAAAACAATTCAGACTCATTTAAAATTTCATCCAATAACAAATGATTCCTTTTAAATATAATTATGTTCTGAATTTTGTTACATATAAAAACTCTTTACAGTTGAAAAAAAAAATAATAAGTATTTATATCTGGCTTTTTTTTTAATTTGACATTTATGATTATAGAATAAGTATTTTGATCAATGTATTATCGAAAATGTTGCCATCAGAACTTTTGTGTTAATATGTTTATTGATCAGATTATATTCCAATTTCGTGGACTATTAATTAAAATGATAAAACATTTTTATCATTTTAATTAATATTTAAAACATGTATTTTAAAAGAGCGTTTATTTATTCTATACGTTGTACTTTTAATAAGATATTCTTAGCTGTAACTTAATCTAATTTATTTATTTATAAGACTGACCAGCAATAAATGCGGAAACCTATTATGAAATTCAAAATATATGACAAGCACAAAATATAAGTAAATTATCATAATTAAAATAAATCTTAGGAACAATATAAACACCCTTAATAAATCGAGAGGAATAACACACGATAAGTTTAAAAAAAAAGAGTTATATTCTAGCTATACATATTGTATATTTATGTAAATTAAAAGAAAATGTTTTTTTTGAATATACTCTCATCCTGGCGACAGATGTGCCGGTTGAATGAGGGACAAGAAAATCTTTACTCCAAAATTTACGGTCGGCCGCATTCTGTCGGTGATTTTGTACTATTAAGGTTCGCTACTTGACTAATAAGATCTACCTGTGTGCCTTACTTACTTTCTTAAATATGAACCTCGTAGTTATTAGTGAGTTTTTCGTGAACTAAACCAATTTATTTTTAGGGTTTCGTACCTCTAAAGGACAAATGGAACCCTTATAAGATCACTTCGTTGTCCGTCTGTATTTCTGTCCGTCGATATCCTTTTTGTCTGGAACGTGTGGATACAGTGAAATGAATGCCAAATACTGAAATACGGTCCCTTGGAGCTGTGAAAAAATTAAACCTCTAAATCTACGCAATTAAAAGATACAGCTGTTTATGACGCATTTCCCATAAATTCTCAAGGATAATCAAAACCCGTTGACCTAGAATCATGAAGTTTGGCAAGAACCAATATCATATAGCACAAACGTAAATTTATTGTTACATCTATATGTGTCCGTATATCTGTGTGGTACGGCGCCTCAGTGTGCGGGTTCGAATAGCACTTGTTCGGTTTCTCGGGTTTTTTTTTTTGTTTAAAGAAACATTTACTAGAGTTTTTGAAATCATTGACAGTGACGTTTTACTATATTTTTCATTCAGTTTGAATCCACTTAAGAAAATATTTACGTAATAATAAAGAACATAAACAAATGAATTAGATTTTAATGAATACTAACGTTATACAACTAATTAAAATACCTCCAACAAACGGTTTTACACTAAGCATTTCCATATTTGAGCATAATCTTGAAACACTCGGAAAATATTTTACGTCCCACGTTATTTAGCAAAGAATACTAAACACTCGGAAAGGTCTCGGGGAACATTCATTGTTGTCGAGGGAGACAGATCCAGTAGCACTCGTTATAATTGCGGGTACATTTCTCGGGAAATCCAACCTTTCTTCAACTGCTCAGTCGATTGTTGTTTGAGAGCTTTTATACTTTAAGGTGGAACAATTACGTTTTCCGATATGATGACCACTTTTACTTCTACATTTGAAATATGAAAATTAGTAATAAAGTAATAATATTAGTGCCAAATATTGATTCTTACACACTTGAAATTCAAGCTTTGTAAGTATAATCGAGATTATGGCCGAGTGGGTAAAATACAAAGATTCGTAACTGAAATTTATTCATACACCATATTTATTAGATCATCGTCAGCCAATATTAATCCACGTCTGTATGTGTATGCCTATATACAGATTTGGACTATTCCCACCAACGCTCCCGGTTCCTTCCTGATCTAGTCGAGTCCAACTTCCCAGGAGTCCTAAGCTGCATATGCGTATCCATGGTCTCCAATCTTCGTTTGCTCAAACTAATTATTATATTTATTTGTAATTACTATAATTATCCTTATGCGATCCAATGCCTTCTGAAATAATGTTAAAAAGTATTCGTAACAAAGTAAACTTGTAACCGCACACAAATAATACTATGTTAAAAAGGTTCATGCAAATGTCAAAAAAAATAGTCAATGTGTTCGCTGTAGCGGATGAACTATAAGTGAACGCATAGAGTTCCGATAAGTATATTTGACTGGCTGAGACTGTAACACCATAGATTGCATAGTCTCTTGGAAGAATGACTTGCACTAAATATTTATTATCCGTATTCCAATGTATTATACAGACATGCCATTCACGTGAACTGACTTTTTTTCCCGTAACGTTATAAGGTGATCTAAAACATTTTATTTAGCGATATGTCTTTGTAAAAGCCTGTCTAGGTAGTCTTTCAATGATCACATATTCTATACTTAGCCTTTATTTCTATACTAACCTTCAATTCTCAATAGAGTGAGCCTTTGTAACTACAGATACAAGGGACAAAATATTTTAGTTTCAGAGGTGGCTAATGTTTCTTACAATATCGATATAGATAGTATCAGGGGGCCTATACACTTATTTAAAATAAAAACATACAACATATTTCTTTATGTACAAAAGATGTATGTTGTAATGTCATTGCTGCTTGCTCTTTATTGTGCGTGCAATACAAGTATACAACCAAAATCGAAGAATTGAGTCTTTTTTTTTTGTAAAAAAACAACATAGGAAGCGTTTTCAGATGTTATCCAACCCACGGGTAACATTCAAAGGATCAGGACAAGAATCGTCAGTGGTCAAAAGACGATTCAATTCCCGATACAAAACGTTTTATTCGTTCACCAAAAATAAGAAGACCGGTTGTTAGGCACATTTTCGAAGATGGCTTGGGATCGAAAGAAAGCCATTCTTGTACATCCCCTACCATGGACTTTAAAATAAAATACAAATAATGTTATGAGAAGACCCAACGTGAACTATTCAATACATTTAAATAATCAGTGATAATCATTGTATGTTCACGAGAAGCAATAATTAAATAAATGAAGGCTTATAACGCCAAGTTTCCGACTCCGCAAAGTCAATAAATCATTCTTGGGGCAAGGTATCCGGTTCTATAAAAAAATTCCGCAGACATTTTTAACTTAGCTGTTTCATAAATTCAAATCATTTGTAAAAAATACATATTATTCGATACAAGATTATATAGATGATAAAAAAGCGTGGAGTTAATGCTTGTTAACTTCCAGGTAGGATATATTAAATACATATATAATTGTATTTTACTAACAATACTGTATTTTTAGATGTTGAAAAAGAGTAACTACTGAGTTTCTTGCCGGTTCTTCTCGGTAGAATCTACATTCCGAACCGGTGGTAGCTTCACTTAATTTAGTTTGTTAAATGACGATTCAAAAGTGCTTGTAAAGCCTACTTGAATAAAGTATATTTTTTTTTTGATTTTACAATAAATTGTTAAGTTATGATTCATCTATAGGCCGATCTAGAAAACACAGGGACAGAATATTCACATAATTTTTCTCACATTTGTTATTAGGCTGAATGACCTTGAATAATTAAAAAAAAAGAAGTAATTGTGTTGATTTATTTTTATTAGTATAACTCGATAGGAGTTCACTTCAAGTAATCGATGTGAGAACAAATGGTAAAAGGTTCGGTAACTTTACAGGAAATAAGAGCCCGCTCGGGGCTTGATACTGCCACAAAAAACATTTGGCTTGATTGGCTCGCTAGGCTTAAACTACGCACGAGAAACATAGTTGAACCTACATTCTGGAGGAGGCACTTATAATATTTCTTATTATTATTCGCCTCCAACACACACAATATTAACAAATACATGGACATCAAGACAGGACAAGAGCCGAGATGGCCCAGTGGTGAGAACGCGTGCATCTTAACCGATGATTTCGGGTTCAAAACCACTGAATTTTCATGTGCTTATTTTGTGTTTATAATTCATCTCGAGCTCGGCGGTGAAGAAAAACGTCGTGAGGAAACCTGCATGTGTCTAATTTCAACGAAATTCCGCCACATGTGTATTCCGCCAACCCGCATTGGAACAGCGTGGTGCAATATGCTCCACGCCTTCTCCTCAAATGGAGAGGAGGCCTTTAGCCCAGCAGTGAGAAATTTACAGGCTGCTAATGATGGACATCAATAAGTTTGGAACAAACATTTTTTTTGCGTTTTTAATTATAAGAAGACAAGATAATTACGTCGTTATTAATTAATCTTATATGAACGAGCGGGTTTACGACCTAGAAACTACCGTTGTTTTTTTAGTATTTAATCAGTGTTATGAGATAAAACATTAATTTTGTTTATTTAATTAAAAGATAAATCTTGAGACTTGCAGATGAAATTTTTGCCATTTATGTATCTGTCGCAGCCAGTTACTTTAATTTGCCATTCCATTACCTAGCCATTTTACAAATCGGTTATTTCAACCAGCTGAATCTCCTGAAGAAGAGGATATATTGAATAGAAGAACTTTATTAAATAAAACTTAATATTTTATTTAATATGCTAATTGCCTGCGACGTATCCACCAGTGTGTAAAGAAATATCCCTTCTGTCCGAATTATATATTATTCTACTTGGAAAGTATACTTTTAAAACCGATCTATATAACTACGTTTAAATAATCTTAGTTTTGTTGACATAGCTACTTACTAGGTGAAACAGAAGTATGAAGGCTTGCTTTCAAAAATTTGTTAAATAATAATAATAAATTCTTAAATATTCAAACAACATAAATATGTCAATATAATCATAGTTCTCCGTTTGCGTTATTGGCGTATCGTTTTTTTTTATTGATTTAAACATAGGAGTTTACGATTTATTGTTTTTTTTTTGGTATCGTACTCTTAAACTAGATTAGTTTGTTCGGATATCGCACAACCTCATAGACAATGAAAAAAGTTATGTTAGTAGTGGTTTTGATAAATATTGCATTTAGAAATAACTAACATTAATTAGTTAAATGTATCATAATACAGTCAACTTTTAACGATGTGTTCACTTGGCCAATCTAAACTATTCGTGCGATTAAATTTATATAGACCTTGACGCCTGCGGGAATCCAATCATATTAAATGAGTATTTATAAAAAAAGTTAAAAAATAGACGGCTAGTAGCTAGTATTTTATAAATGACAGTTAAAATAGTAAAACATCTCCCCGGCGGGGAATCGAACCCCGGTCTCCCGCGTGACAGGCGGGGATACTTACCACTATACTACCGAGGATGATACACGTTTGTTAAAAAATGAGAATCTTATAATTTCAATGAAAATTCGTACTTATTTCCAACAATCATTATCCACAACACTCTTTTAGTTTCATTACCAGATCATTCACTGTTATCTGAATCCCTTAAATTTTTATATATACATCCACTCATCACGTATTCTACCGGCAAACAGGAATATTAAGTAGTTCTGGTTGCCAGTTTGAAGGTCTAGCGTTACTATAGACACAAGCGATATAACGTCATAGTTCTTCAGGTTGGTACATTGGCGTTACATCGCCAAGGCAAGGCAAGATTGATATTTCTTACAGTGTCAATGTAGTGAAGATCACTTACATTAGCAGCCTGTGAATTTCCCATTGCTGGGCTAAGGCCTCCTCTCCCTTTGAGGCGAAGGTTTGGAGCATATTCCACCACACTGCTCCAATGCGGGTTGGTGGAATACACATGTGGCAGAATTTCGTTAAAATTAGACACAGGTTTAGATGCAGGTTTCCTCACGATGTTTTCCTCCACCGCCGTGCACGAGATACATTTTAAACACAAATTAAGCACATGAAAATTCAGTGGTGCCTGCCTGGGTTTGAACCCGAAATCATCTGTTAAGTTGCACGCGTTCTAGCCACTGGGCCATCTCGGCTCACTATCATGGTTTGCCAACTACCAAATTGAATTTAAAAAATTCGGTATTTTCTTTATAACATTTATATATACCGCCTCCAAATGTTCCTATCGCCGATATATTTATAATGTCACGTGTATCGTGAGGTCGAGAGGGCAGCTGTTACTTTTATGCTCATCGGTTCGCTGCCTCGCCAACCCTATTGAGTCGGCTATGCTTCTTCGCTTCTTTTATCTATACATAATTCCAATATACTATGTTATGTTATTTCAGACGTTGAAGATCGCGGCTTATATCTGTCAAATGTATATGAATTAAAGTAAACTTAACTAGCTATTCTGTTCAACTGCAACGTTCTTTAAATCATAACTAATCTAAAAATAATTTGTAAACTATCTTTGCTGACAATATTATCTTCTGATTTCTAGTACCTATAATATATTTTTGATCTATAATATATGTCCTCTTGCTCTCCTGCAATTTGCGGGAGTGATGTCGTGAAGAGGGACGGAAGTGTGTAACAGGAAGTAGGTAAATCGTGCGCTATTTACTATGACCATTACGCGCCCTATGCTGGAGATGCTAGGCATGGATAATTTTGCTTATTACTATATCGAGATGCTATACTTCATACATGACTACATTAAGAGCCTTAGGCATAGCTTGCTTTTTAAATTACGTAATATTTAGATTAATACTGTAACTGCAATAAAGCAAACCAAACGAAATCAGTGTCACAATTTATTTCAAATCGTTCAATACAGGCGAATGCTCCCGGTAAGGGATCCAAATATTGTTTATTCAAGTAGGATCATAAAAGCACTTTTAAATCGTTCTATTACATTGTTGAGTTAAATGTCAAACTCATACTCAAAATCCTTTATTCAGTGTAGAAGCATTACACTTACTTATTGATGGTCAAATTAAACACTACCACCGGTTCGGAAAAAGGAACACCCTGACCTGAGAAGGACCGGCGAAAGAAACTCAGCGGGTCTTTTTTTTTGTCAAATTAATTATATACATAATTGTATATGAAAAGAAACAGCCAGGAGGCGATCGTTTCATTCCCAAGGTGTACTATCAAACATAAACTCACTTATTGTATAGTTACCTTTCGCACACAAGCGTTCCTTAACATTTTTTTAAAATTTCGCAAAAGAAGCATTTTGAACGCTTTCTGGGATCCTGTTGTAGAAGCGTATACATTGCCCCACAAAAGAGTTACTGACTCTATGCAGTCGAGTAACAGGAGTAACAAGATTGTGTTTGTTCCTTGTACCATTGTTATGAGAATCACATTTTCTCATAAAAACATTAATATTTTTCCGTACATACAAAACATTACAGAATATATATTGAGAAGCAACAGTTAATATCTTAATTTCTTTAAATTTATACCTTAATGATTCCTTGGCTCTTAGGTTATAGATTGCGCGAATAGCCCTCTCAATGTTAAGGTAGTATGTTCAGTAAGTAGATTAGAATCTAGAAGAAGAACCGGCAACAAACTCAGTAGTTACTCTTTTCCGCCATTTTAATTACAGAGTATCAGTCAGTAAGGTACAATTAAATTTTTATATATACTCTCTAGAAATCAATAAATACTATGTCCACGCTTTTTATCTTTAATATAATCTTGTATTGAGTAATATGCCTTATTTATATATATATTTTTCTTATGAGCTTTAAATTTTTTTAATTCTTTTTAAAAATAGCTGTTGAATCTATTACAGAAACGAATACAGTGCCTCATGAAGGATGTATTAACTTTGCGAAGTCGGAAACTAGGTGTTATTAGTTTAACTTTCCTCCCCGTATACGAGGAGGAAGGGCAATGATTGTAACCGTTTCTTTCGAAAAAAACTATATTAATGTACATAACTGTGCGCTATATTAATTTAAATATAATTATAAGATTCCCATTTTCTATCAAACGTTCATCATCCTCGGTAGTATAGTGGTAAGTATCCCCGCCTGTCACGCGGGAGACCGGGGTTCGATTCCCCGCCGGGGAGATGTTCAACTATTTTATTTAATTATTATTAAATATAATATATACTAGCTGTTACCCGCGGCTTTACTCGCATAGAATATGTATATATTTACAAATAAAATAAAAATATTACGTTAATTTAAGACAAATCAGGTGGGCCATTTGTCCCTCTACCTGCCTATATCATAAAAAAAACTAAACTATTTATATTATGTAAAATAAATAAGAGGCATTAACTCTATTAAAAACCTTCAACAATTTCAGTTTTATTATGTAATTAGAGTCGGAATTCGACTAGAGGCCAGTTTATGAGAAAAGTTCGGAGTGTGGATGGCTCTTCACACCCAGAACAAACATCTCCAAAGCCGCTTAGATTCAGAATCGACATACTATATCTAACTTTATATAAGCTATTTGAACTTTTAAAACTTTTCGTATTTCGTCTACTAATTGGAATTTTATAGTTTTATTTAATTCAAATCCGAACGAAAAAATATAAAAAGAGATATATTTCAACTTTTTATTAATATAAAATAAAAATACGACATAGAAAATTATTTGGTAATTTTTGAAAAAAAAAACAATTCTGATGAATTACTCATAAAACTTAAATAAGCAAGTAATGTGTTAATAAGTCTACGACCCACCAATCAGATATTTTATCCGCTATCAGCAATACTTAGTAAGGGTGATTGAGCCATTATAATTATCGGCAAGAGCACAATTTGGTACAATTAAAATCTTACGTCAAAAGGTTAGTGACACATTGGCGATGTCGGGAATGATTAATATTTCTCAAGGCGCCAATGGCTATGGGCGGTGGTAACCACATACCATTACTACTATCGCCAGTGGCCCACATGCCCGTTTGTCTATCAACATAATAAAAGAAAACATAATCTTAATATAAGTAATACTACCGTCCTGGTTTTTTTTTAACACAGCGACAGTTTTTCAAGATCTCCTAGTCTCTAGAACAGAATATTTTATGGTCTAGTACATTAATAAATAGTAACTACGCCAAAACAAGTGCAATCTCTATATCGTCACTCTCGTAATCCGAGGGGACGGCAAATACGACAAGTAAAGATTTCAGATGCAGGGCTAAAGGCTATACCTATATGAGTACTTTCCAGTGCACAGGAGTGTAAACGCTGAGAACTTATACGCCTAGCTACTGGGGTTTTGTCAACAGAAACTTCGAGATTTGCTGTCATACAAGCTAACCAATAAAGCAAGAAGTAAAATTATATCATATAATACTGTTATTTTTGTATGTTGATTGAGTATAGCCGTGGGCCCTACTGGCCTTTACAGCGTCACCGAACGTTGGGACGAGTGTTAAGACTCTGACTCTTAGGATGAACCCTTTTGGGCTCGAGAGTGACGTTCGTCCTGAGGGTGTCTCCTATGAGATCGCACCTCGGCTCAGAACGTAGTCGGTAGGGACGTAATACTGTTACGAACGCGGTGCCTTATAAATTCTAAATGAAGCAAACAATGTGCGTTTTGTAAAAAAATAATTAAATAGAGTAACTACTGGATTTTATACTTGGAACTCATACTATCACATATCAACGCGGGTTGGTAGATGCACATGGAGCAGTTCGGTTTTTTTCGACCGACATTTGCAGGTTTCATTTTTCATAGCGCATACAATGAATTATAAACATAAATAGTAAGCACATGAAAAGTTCATTGATGCATGCCTTGGTTCGAACTCGCAATCATCGGTTAAAATTCTTTTTTTTTTATAAATATTGGACAACATCACATACATTACTCTGATCCCAATGTAAGTAGGTAAAGCACTTGTGTTATGGAAAATCAGAAGTAACGACGGTACCACAAACACCCAGACCCAAGACAACATAGAAAACTAACTAACTTTTTCTACATTGACTCGGCCGGGAATCGAGCCCGGGACCTCGGAGTGGCGTACCCATGAAAACCGGTGTACACACTACTCGACCACGAAGGTCGTCAAATTCGTATGTTCTAATCAATGAGCATTATCACGTCTATATATATTGTGTCAAAACGCAAAACTAAACTATACTTATTTTTGTATAAGTTACCATACAATACCAATATTCTTATGAGTAATAGCCATACGAATATAGGATTTTAAATTAACATGGTTATTTTTATTACTAACAGTATTTAAAACGGGACATTTACCATGTTTTTTTATTTTTTTTTGGTGCAGCTTTTTGTCTCGTGAACAAGACATTCGTAGATAATGTCGAAATATTGAGCCCCACCAAATAAAAATAAAAAACATGGTAAATATCCATACCAATATATTGAATTATACAAGATACTAAACTAACAGGTAACTTTGAAATACAAACACGCATTGGTGCTCATCCCATATATATTACTGCTCTAGTATATAGGCACTGTAAACACTTCAGTAATTACTGTGCAGTAATAATCTGAACACGATTGTTAAGACTTAACTTCCGCACAACCCATAGAGCGTAGATAATAGATTATTTATACAAAATTATTTAGGAAATGAGCCGAGATGGCCCAGTGGTTAGAACGCGCACACCTTAACCGATGATTTCGGGTTCAAACCCAGGCAGGCACCACTGATTTTTCATGTGTTTAATTTGTATTTATAATTCATATTGTGCTCGGCGGTGAAGGAAAACATCGTGAGGAAACATGCATGTGTCTAATTTCAACGAAATTCTGCCACATGTGTATTCCACCAACCCGCATTGGAACAGCGTGGTGCAATATGCTCCAAACCTTCTCCTCAAAGGGAGAGGAGGCCTAAGCCCAGCAGTGGGAAATTACCAGGCTGCTGATGTAAAATGTAATTTAGGAAAGATTTTCTATTAATGGAAGACATTGCAATGTTAGCCTTCAACGCCATGTATGAAATGTGTTGTGAACGCAAATTAAGAACCAGCAATCATCGTAATTTTCTAAGCAATTAGCCTTTTCGATTCTGCAAAAATAAAATATAAAACCATAACAATAAATTACAATCTATACAATAAAAGCGTCCGCAAAAAATTGAATCATGATACATTAGCAATCATCCCTTCAATCAGTTTCCGAAATCCGCGGCCATTAATAAGAGCCACAATCCTGTGGACTGGATTGTCGATTTGACGTCGCTCGTCGTTGGCTAATGACCCCTTAATTGGAAGCCTCATTGCATGTCTAATTGCTGAGGCAATTATCCACTTCATTTCACATGCACGTCGCGCTCGATATGAAAGATTTAACACAGGACCGTTTTGTTTAACCCTGAAAGACCTAACTTTGATATAACTAATTGTCTCTTCGTGGTTTTCTTAATCAGCCATTTACTTTAGTCAGCTTGTCATGATCTTTTGAGATATATAAGGTATTACTTATAACTGATTTAAGTAAACAATGAATCATCTTCTTCTGTCTTTATTGATTTGTTATTAGAGAAAAAAAGACAGCATGCTTTCGATTCTGATTACCCTAACCGACAATTTTATTGGTGAAGCTGATATGTAAGTTTAAAAGATGAGACAGTCCATGGTTTATTGGTTTTTACGGAAAACGTTAATGTTCAAATTAGTAAAACTTTCGCCAGGTTTATTTTTAGAACCATTTGTAGATCAATGTACACTCTACCTTGTAGCTACCCATAATAGCTTGAACATTAATAATAATATTGTGTTAGAAAAGGTAATTCCTATAGACAGTTGCTAATTGGTAAGATATTCAGTACTGTTAATCTTGCTACTAAGAAAGGAAAAAAGAATTAAAAAATCATTTACTTGACCTAATTCTAGAACGACTAAATCTGTATAGGTTACATAATTGCGGAAAGCATTTGATCTCTAAGAACTTTATATTCTTGGTTCATGTAGATCAGATCAAAGAATACGGTATTGTAGCTTAAGCCAGCTAAGATATACCAAATAGCAAAGTATTTCTAATCCGAGCCGCGATTGAGACAAACATCTATTTGCATTCAGAAATGTCTGTTACTGTGTCGTAAAAAATGTCGTCTGTAATATATGGTTGAGATAATTTAAAAAGACCAAAAAAATAATTATATATATAGATTGAACGTGGACGGGCGTGTGGATCACCTGATACTAAGTAATTACAACCGCCCACAGACATGGTGGTAGGTTATTGTGGGTAGTACCACCCACTCATTATATATTCTACCGCCTAACATCAGTACTCAGTATTATTCTGTTCCGGTTTGAAGAGCGAGTAGGCCAGGTCACAGGCAAAAGGGACATAATATCTTATTTCCCAAGGTTGGCGGCGCATTAGAGATGTAAGGAATGGTTAATATTTCTTACAGCGCCATTGTCTATGGGCGGTGGTTCCCGCTTACCGTCAAGTGGCCCATGTGCTCTTCCTATGTAATTTAAAAAATATATATATTGGCGCTGTAAGAAAAATTAAATTATTTCTTACATCACATCAATGTGCTCCTTGTGCCTGCGCTTTTTTATAATTAAATGTGGCATACACGCAACGCACACACCGTGTGCTTATAGCGGCGGCGGACAGAGCACATGAAAGCATAACGAGAGCCTCACGCCGTCATATCGTACTAGTTTGTCTTACCCTTGGCGCGCGCCAATACATGTTACATATCAGAAATACTGTAAAATCACTAAAGGAAATTTAAAAAAGGATACTGCGCTTAATGTATTTTCTAAAAACCGTTTTTCAAATGGGTCCCTATATAAGTTTCGTTAGTTTTGAAAGTCATATATTAATGTCTTACTTTTACGCTTCGTTTCTCGTATCACAAAAACGATTGTTTATTGATTAAAATGACAATTCATTAAATATAATGCAACTCGACATTAGTTATATAACTTCACTTAAAGTTGGGTAGTGTTAATTGTAAATTTCACATTTTTTTCAAAACTAAAACAATCGCGATGCACGTTTGAAATATGCGATAGCATTTTTACTAAAACGGTCGAAAATCAAAATTAATAAAGTTAGCTACAATTCAATTTCAAATGTAGGCTTAATAGCTCTCGCAATAATCGATTTAAATCAATTTCCAGGTGAGCGGACCGATGTAGGCTACAATTTAATCGAACTAGTTAAAACCGCTTAGTTATTTTCAACTTCGCAGTATTTTTATGTTTTTATTTTACAATTGAGAAATTTTATACCCAAATAATAATGTAAAATAATGTTCATATTAATGATACTAAAGGTGTCAGAATTTATTGGTAATGGTGTAACCACCATTATCAATTATTCCCCCGTTTCGTTTTGTGTCTGTTCTCCAGTTTTTAGAGTAAGCGAAAGTTAAAGAATATATAATTAAATGGACAAAACTCATTATTAAATAGTACTTCTTTCTAAATAGATTTCTTGGTAATATGAAATATAATATTTACAAATATATAATATATGTAATCTTGGACTGATCTTCGTTCACGGCGGCCAAAGTCAAAGACTACCCACAATGCACAAATCCAACTTAGTGGTAGAGCTTTGTATAAGCCCGTTTGGGTATGTACCACCCACCTATCAAATATTCTGCCGCCTAAGTGCAATAGATACATAGTATTGTTATGTTCCAGTTTGTAGTGTGAGTAAGCCAGTATAAATACAAGGGACATAGCACCATAAATCCCAGGGTTGGTGGTGCATTGGCGAAGTAAGGAATGGTGAATATTTCTTACAGCGCCAATGTTGTGACCACTTAACAGGTAACCGAGTATATATATAAAAAAATTAGAACGCTCACAAAGGTCTCTCTATTCTTTCACTGTCATAGTCTAAGGAATGGCAATCCAGAACAAAGTTAAGGGGCATGACCATCCGCTTTACGTGTTTTCCTAAGTGCTAGAATTTAACATTGCCAACTTCCCAACTCCAGCCTGTCACTGAGAATTTCGTGACAAAAAACTCAATTACTTTTATTAGCCCGACCCGGGATCAATTAAACTTTTACTGGGAATGTGTACCCAATCCATGAAATAAAATAAAATACTCCTCGACTTTTTGTTCAATAAAAGCATTTTGATTAAAATAATAAATACCAAACATTTTTATTGCCATGCCGACATACTTCAACTTCATGTGGATTAGATTTCATGAATATAGCTTTACTGGTTCCAGTTTTACCTGGAAATAAATTAAATAAATAAAACATAGAAATCGGTGCATTGGTCATGAGTAGGTACTCAATCAAATACTCTTTATTGTACACCAAATAAAAAAAAAACAAGGGATCTTTTCCAAACAACCTTTGGGTATAGAACTTTACCCAGCGGTGCGCAACTGTACATACTTTCATAGTGGTGACATAAAAGAACTATTTGGTTTGCGAAATGATTTCTGAAAAAAGAAGATGCTTAGTATCGTTAACAGAGACAATTATCCGAAAAAAGAACTATTTAACAAAGTTGAGAGATCCATTCTTGAGCAACATTATCATTGATGATACTTACCTGCTTGTTTTACTTGAAGCTATTTGCATTATGCCTAGGAAAATACAGCCATTTCGTCAACTTCAAGTTTTTTGGTCGTAAAGCAGATATACGTCCATGAAGTCGCTCCGAAAAAGTCGCTGACCGGCCAGCTTGTTACAAGCATAAAATATGACAATGTAATTTATCTGATAAGTACTGTCTGCCTATACACTTGAATATAATCCATCTATTTATAGGCAAATGCCGCTCCAGCATAAATATTTCAAGAAGACCGACGGCTGCTTGTGCTTCCAAATTAATATGAGATACACCAACTGTGTATATGGAAGAGTATAAATAAATCTGTTTATCCAATACCATACAATACAGCTTCAATGTAAATACATTTTTGGAGCAAACTAAACCCACGGAATTCATCTCACGTTTGATTCGCGCTTGAATCTCACCAGCAATATTGAATATTTTCGTCGCTGAATCCTCCGCATTTATTACGTGTTTGAAATCGATAGAAAATGTGGACAATACATACGACATGGTTATATTACAATCCGTCTTCAGCTCCATCGACCAATTACAATTCAGATGAAAGTAAAATCAGGAAATTTCATTTTAAATATTTAGGGTATGTGTACACTCATAATACATCTCTATGTATAAGTTTGTTTATTGTTAATGTAGAAACTTTATTATACATGGCCCTTATTTGTTCGAAAATCCTCTCATCAAAAGTTGTCTGGAAGAGATTTCTACAGCAATAACACTGCCTTTGTACAGTCGTATTTCATCGTTATACCTCAATTTTAAGCTAAACAAAATAGTTGTATACAAATCTATTGTATAATGTGCTATTAATAAAAATATTTTTATTGACACAAAGTTTTACTGACTTTACTGGTCCACTATTATATATAACCCTTATTTTATTTATAAATATTTGCGATATATATATTTTATGGTTGTACATGTATTATTGTAAATAAAGAATGATAATTATTCAAAGGTATAATATTGATCATTGACCATGCGCATTAGTTCCCTAAATCGCCAATGTGTGACCAATCTTGGGAAGTAAAATCTTATGTCCCTTGCGTCTGTAGTTATACTGACTCACCCTTCAAACCGGAACGGAACCAATAATTATCATCAGTTTAAAGTAAGTATTGCTGCTTGGCGGTAGAGTATCTGATGAGTGGGTGTACCTAGCCAGGCGAGCTTACACAAAGCCCTACCAAAAAGTAGTCACAATATGTGTATATATGTATTTTTTCAGCCAAATACACTAAACCATAACGAACTATACTACACCTAAACCTTTCACCGTGATAGTTGCCTATGTCCTTCCTATAAATTGAATATGATTTTTATGTCAAATACCATCAAAATGAGACCGAATATTAAGCTGTGAAAATGTCGATATTTAAAAAAGGAACGTTTCTGGTAATTTTGTTTTAGTTATAAAACATGTTCAATGGAAATGGTAATGTTACGTGTGCCAACAGCCGCTGCCAAGAGAGGCGTTATCCTGACACATATTTACGAACATTTATGACATCAAAATTTTAATTCACTACAACTCGTAATCCAATATAATAATTTAAATAATAAACGAAAGTTATGTCCTACAAAAGTCCCAAAATTGCCCTAATTCTTTCTCTCCCTTATTTTTTAAAGGAGAAAGTTGTATCTTCCACTGCTCGAATGCGGATTGGTGTAATAATGTGGAGTATACTTTAATGCAGGTTTCTTAACAATATTTTCTTACACCGCCGAGCACGAGATAAATTATAAATACAAATGAAGCATATGAAAATTCAGTAGTAGTTGTCCAGGCTTGCACACAGAATCGATTACGATACACGTCTTCTAACCACTGGGCCATCGCAGCTTTAGGACATCATTTAAATAAATTGACATATTATTTGCTACAAATTTTTGACAAATATATAATAAATGTATTTGCTGAATCTCTAAACGGAAATACTCAGATTAAAAAGTAACCTTAACAATGATTTAACAATTATTACATTAAACATAAAATATACACACAGATTATCTAAAATGATAAAGTCTTCATAGATATTTTAATACTGTTATTGTTGTTTTAAGAATAAATTATCTTAATTACGTTTATGTCCTTCTCCTCGAAAGGGAGAAGAGGCTTTTGCTCAACAGTGAAACATTAATACGCTGTTACTTTAGGAGTATGTCCATTCGGAGTTTGGGTTTCGGATTTTCTATTATGCGATCAGGTCGTTTCACGAGCAAAATATACGTCTCACCCCATAAATAATACAAGCTTCGAAGCGAGTTATCCAATCCGGTATCTCGGTCTATCCTAATTCAATACGGCTTAGTTTCAATCGGCCGACGCGACGTGACAGGAATTGGACGGGTTGCGCGACGCGACGTAACGCGGACGTAATCGACTATGGTTCAAGAGCCCCGCCTCACATGACTGTTTCCGTTGCATTGTTAACAATGTAAGTCAAACTTCAAGGTCAAATTTAAGATTACGGAGTAACGTTTGTATGTATGTGACACAAAATGGTTTTACTTCTGTAACGTATTGAAGGTAACACGCAATTTTTAGATACAACACATTATAAAAAAATATGGAATCCTTATAAACGAGTACTATGTATCGCACGTGACATTGGCGAAATAATCTGTGCCCTCTCGGCAAAAATAAAAGCTAAATACAAAAAAAAGAGTACTATGTAAATCTCTCAATAATTATTCACAGTATTTAAAACTAAACACCCTCTGTTGTCAATGAAATTCGTATCATAAACTTTATTAAGCCGTTTGCTAAAATTTACATTACAATAATAAACGTTAATTAGGTTTTTAGTAAATATCCTTGAGGGTTAATTTGTAGCTTCATAAAGTGTTGAGCAATAAACAATTTTATAATTGTTGTTTTACATGAAGAATAGCAATACAGTCCTAAATAAATACATCCTAAGTTAAGCTGAAAACCTTTGAAGCTTAAGCGTTGTAATGTATATGTTCCAGTTTTATTCTTATATTATAAAGCTCCAAGATTATAAAACAAAAGGCAGACGGGGCGAGCGGATCTTTATAGCCAAGCAATGAAAGCGAATACAAATTTCCAGCAGTGTGAAACGATGTTAATGCCTCAATAATTAGTAATAATTAAAATAACAGCACCTTTAACACATTCAAAAAATACGTGTCGATTCACACTACATGGAATTTCTATTCGCTTTCGATTTTGTTTTTGCTTGTTTTGTTTTACTACAATGTTTCGCATATTCCGCCTGTATGATATTTTATAATCTGAGATAAAGCTTAATAGTTTATACGATCTAACTCGCTAGTCTTAAAAGTAGGGTGTACATTTCACAGATATGATCCTAGTCTATCAGTCTAGACCCCGTTTCTAAGACATGTATTACGTTCCCGCTTCGAAGATTAATACTACGCAATTTCTTGAAAATAGGTGCCGCTATTTTTTTTTTTAATTCTATCATTTTATTGAGGAAAATAACACTACTTCACTCTACGACCTTAACGAATGAGACTAAGACCTCGAAATTCGGTCAATGTATAAACTTTATGATGCAGGCCTTACGTTTTGTATTTATATTATGATAATTTTAATGATTAATATTTATTCGAAAGCCTTTACAATAGAATAAAATATTAGGTCATTTTCTTTAAAATTGTTACTAATAAGTCCTTGTTACTTTGATTTTTTTTTTAATTATAAATATGCGTTCTGTCAAATGGACCACCTGAAAGTAAACGGTCACCACTGCCCATAAACATTGAAACTCTCACTCACAACTCAAAACGAAACACAATAATACTGATTTGTAAAAATAGTGTTGTTACGTATCCGTAGAACATGAGATAAGTGGCTACCTACCGAGGAGGGCCCTAAGCCCTACCACCGTGCACCGAGTTAAATCTTTCATCATATTGTGAAAAAGAAACATTCTATCAATGAAGCTAAACTTATAAGTCCATTCAAAATTTAACCAATATTTTCCGAACTCCGAATAAATATTACAATGATGATAATATTAGTCTGTGTTCATGCACTGTCATTTGGTATAATTTGGTTCAATTTAAGTTCGAAATTATTAATGCAAATACCTCCCAATGTCACCGAGCCTGAATTCGGTTCAGAGTCGCGACCACCAAATATAAATCGGTCGAAATTGTTTCCATTTATATATCAATTAACGTTATAATGAACTACACGTTGAGAATTGCATTATTTGTGAACTAGTAAAAGACATGAAATAACATGTATAAACCTAACAAATTACTTCGTTAGTGATTATTATTTGGTTTGTGAATAGAAACCGATATATCGATAGCGCAATGGTTAATGTATAAAATTCCGCAGACATTTTTAACTTTGCCGTTTCATAGATTTCAAGTCAATTGTAAAAAATACATTGCTAAAGAAGGCATATTATTCGTTACAAGATTATATTGATGATAAAAAAGCGTGGAGTTAATGCTTGTTGACTTCCAGGCAGGAGACATAACATACATATATAATTGTATTTAACTAACATGACTGTATTTTTAGATATTGAAAAAGAGTAACTACTGAGTTTCTTGCCGGTTCTTCTCGGTAGAATCTACATTCCGAACCGGTAGTAGCTTTACTTTATATAGTTTGTTAAATGACGATTCAAAAGTGCTTGTAAAAAGCCTACTTGAATAAAGTATATTTTGATTTTGATTTTGCAGGATCCGATCTCAGGATCGGAATCAGCCCAAGGGCTGACCCGTCGCCGTAGTCGTCCCCACTCCTGACACAAGCTTCAAGCTTAACAGGTAATTACGTATATTAGTAATTCCTTATAGTGGGTCATCGGTACTAGTCTTTTAAAATAATAATAATATATTTTTATCACAACACAACCATATTCCTCGAAAATATATTATATACAAAATTACGTAAACTTCTCATGTAGTCTGAATCTAATACTAACAGTGTAATAAAACGCATTGCATTGCAGAGAGGTATTTTCACCTTATCTAGGTACAAATCAACGGAATTGCAATTTAACAAATAGAAACGCATTGAAACGAATTGTAGCATAATAGCATTCTTGACATTCTACGCGGTCGTGATTTGTACGGCAGCTTCTAATATTGATTTATATTTGTTTTGCTTAGTTTTATACAATTAATATTATAATATTCGATTATATCAAAATCAAAATATGATTTATTTATGTAGGCTAAGCCACCACCGGTTCGGAAAGTAGATTCTAGTGAGAAGAACCGGCAAGAAACTCCGTAGTTTTTTCCGTCATTACAGAGTATGTCAGTAGAGCACAATTATGTACAATTATTTATACATCATGCCTAGAAATCAATGAATAATAAGTCCACGCGTTTTATGAAAGTAAGAAAATGTTTAAGATATTCAACAAAGTTTCAGCTTTAACAAACGTGCAGAAATAATGTATCAGATTTGAAAGGCCGCTCGTGTACGCTCACAGTAATTAATGTAATGTACGCATTTACGCTTTCAGACGACATCTATAGAAAAAAATATAAAAAAAAGAGCTTGAAGCTCCGACTCCCCGCAGAATGATCCAAAAAGTAACCTAGAAAGAACGACCGGTATAGCGCAACTATTCCAAAGACAATTTTAAATGCTGTGTTTTTAAATATTTCAAGCTGGCGTCCATTTCGTAAAAACGGTTTTTTTTATACTTTGTTCCATTTTTAAATTGATGTAGATAAAAACAGGACCATCTCCATCATTAATTCGTAATTCTATTTACAAAACAAAGACACAATGTGGGTTACCATATTATATGAAATTGTAACTTGATTTAAATGGATAACATATTTTTTTATTGAAAATATGTTGGCTGATTAGCAAACCCTTACATTTTCAATGCACCACCAAGCTTGGGAACTAAGATGTATATCCATAGTGCCTGTAGTTACACTGGCTCACTCACACTTCAAACCGAAACTCAACAATATTAAAGATTGCTGTTTGGTGGTCGAATGTTGTGAATAAATACTTTTACCATCTGAAGTATGACATTGTTAGCCTTATTAGGCTTCTGAATATTATATCATTATAAAGTTGTATATCTACATTTATACTTTTAATTATTATTATTAAACAATTTGAGTTAGAAAGAAGTGAGTAACAAGAGTCAGCGGTTCCCAAGAGAATTCAAATTTCAAGGCTGATTCTACTCGTCCCCAAGCCCGGTACCGCTGTAAATGCCAGTAGGGCCAAAAGCAAAACTACACACAGATATAAAAACAAAGTCAGTGATGTAAGAGAGTAAGGCTTGATCCATACTATAAGGTCAACCACGGTTCGTTCGCGGTCCGATCTCGGTCTAAGTGTCATGCTGATTGCCGTCATAGCGCGTCAATCTTACCCCCAAAGCCCGCCAATAGATGTTTCACATAAAAACTAAGTTGACGACCAAATTAAATCAATTTAAATAAACGTTGAACGCTTTGATATTGAAATAAATTGATATAAAAAAAACCAGTTCAAAAATATTACTGTGATTTTAAGAATTATCATTTTAGTTGAAATATTTTTCGGATATTCTCGTATCAAATATTCATATCGACGCTGGGACAGTGCGGTGTAAATTTACACAAGGATGGAAATCAAACAACATCTGTTTACGGTCTATCGACCCGCTTTTTATCGTGCTGGATATTGACTTTGATGGGCCAGTGATTTATAAAACCACGTACATGGACTATGGACTGCTATATCTATTCTGATCAAACTACCCGTCCCGACTTTGCGTGGCTACAATAATCATCATTCATATAATATTACTCTATTGGTTTACGTGGCATGCCAGTAAAACTGACATCTTCAACTGTAATACGAATAAAATCCACCTAAACCTTCATCGTAGAACACTCCGTCTACTGGTGAAATCTTTATGAAAATACATTTGGTAGTTGTTGAATTGATCGCTTTCAGACGGACAATTTCTTAGAACTTTCAATAAATGTTGAAAATAATAACTTATGAGATACTTCCATATACATATCTATACATATAATAAAATTCGAGTGTCTGCTTGTTACATTAAAATACTATACATTACTAAATGCATATGTACATATACCAAAATAATATTTTTTACAATTTTTGTCTGTCTGTCTGTCTGTCTGTTTGTTCCGGCTAATCTTTGGAACGGCTGAACCGATTTCGACGGGATTTTCACTGGCAGATAGCGGATGTAATAAGGAGCAACTTAATCTTAACTTTAACTTACTTTTATTTTAGAATTATATATAGAATAAAAATAAAATCACGCTACAATATCCAAATAACTTAAATTCAAACAACGCGCACGAAGTCGCGGGCACAGCTAGTTTAATAATAAATTTTCACGTAATGAGAAAATTTGATTCATTTACAACGTTCCTATGTACAGGGTTTATTATTTATTCGTGTATTTTTTTTATAAAGTCATTTTATAGCCTTCAATTTCCATTATCACATTTCCTGGGAATCCGTTATGGCAACAATTTTTATTTACATACTACTAACAATTTAAACAAATACGACGTATATTTTTTACTACATATGTAGTAAATATCGATATAATATAAATGTTACGTAATATCATAATACAATAAATTAGGTAAAATTTGCGCTGACCGCAGGCCGAGCGTACTCGAAACACGCTTTGTTGTAAAATTAACTCCAAACAGGAGTGCGCACGAACGCTTACAAACAATACAGACTCGCAGATGGCATAGTACTGAACACACGAGAGATAATATAAGTTACTCGTGCATATTGCAGAGGATATTTGCTTATTTGTACAATTCTTTGCTTTAAACTGCTGGTTTTAAAACCTTCACCATTTATAACAACACCAACGAGAAATACGAGGTATCTTGTATATGAACACTAAATACACCAAACAAATTTGATAAAATCTCTTAGAAATATCTAACTGTACTGTTTTACCTATAGAAGATGTTAAATATTTATTTATTTACGGAAATCAACAGTAGTATATAGATAGACCGGGAGATGATGACACAAAATACTAGGCTATTTGTACCAGTATGGCGGTTCTTCAGGGGTCTAATTACGTAACCGATTGCCGCCGATAACGATTGACGCCACCTAGGTGTTTGAAACTTTGTATTTAATATTCATCAAACCTCAAACTTACAGGAAAAAATAGTGCTATGCTGGTACAAATCGTTCGAATTACGAATAAAACCTTAGGATTTTTAAAAAATATTGTTCAGATTCGCCACCTCCCACAGGTATGGCATTATCAGACTTCTATTTATGTTCATACAGGGAACTGTTAAAAAAAGTTTCAGGGTGGTACAAATCGCTTGGCGAAAAAAAAAATACTCCAGTAATAATAATTTTATTTTCCTATTCTCAGTCTCATTAACGTTATATGTGAGAACTGTTATTGGCCTAATAGTTATTAAGTATTTGTTATTTTTATTTATCAACGGCTGTATGTTCTCCAATTAAATAAATAAATAAATACGGTCCGTTTTACCCTTTGGGTATGGAACCTTAAAAAGAAAGTAGTCCAAGTCCATAAAAAACTAATAAATCGATAATTATATACTGTTGTAGTTTAAAAAGATTCAATAAATTTTCATAAAAATTTTTAAAACCCTTAGTGTCTTTATTTTCCAATATAATAAAATAAAAATCAAATAAAAACCCAAGTATCGGACCACCCGAGATGATTGTCTGATCATTTACATATTGTATTGTAATTGGCTTCTTTCTACGCTTACGCTAATAATCCATCGTCATAGTTTTTCATTTTTTTTACGCAAATCATAATATCTGGTTGAGATGGCTAAGGTTAGGCCACGTGATTTTACACCTAAGATTTGCGGTAGAATATTTGATGAGTGAGTGATACATACCCAGACAGGCTTGCACAGAGCTCTACGACCAAGTCAAAATTAATCGTGCTGGGTGATGAAGGAAAACATCGTGAGGAAACTATATTTATTGCATGATTCTGCACCACATGTTCCCAAGCCCCTATCTCATCGAGAGGAGAGGGGGTCTTTGTCTAGAGTGCATTTGATATGATCATTAAACGATTTTATAATTATTTCCATAAAACCATATATGTATACCAGTAAAATACCACATATAAAAGTAAACCAATAAACCATACTATACAAAAATGTTATAAAAATATTTTATATAATTTTAAGGGTTAATTTAAAAACTCTTTCTTCCTTTCGTACCTTTAAACGAACTTATGTTTCCTAGAGATAAATAAAACATAGAAATATAACGTAACGCTGAGGTAAAACGCAATAGTAAATTCCACAGAGGCGGGATAAACGGTCGGACAGACCATGTTTATTAGTTAATAAAAAATAAAAATGGTAGAACAGCACTTGCTCTAATTAAACGTGTGCATTTAGTATTAAGCAGCACCTGCACTATGCGGCGACCCTACAAATTAAAACTTGGATTCACTGCCTCCGCGACTCCCCTTATTATCAAGGTTACAATAAACAAGGGATACTGGTATTTCTGAACTGACTATATTATTATTTTGTTTAAACTATTCCTTCATTGACTTTTGGACCTGCCATGTAGAAAGATAGTTGGCATCGATCAATCAAAATACAGGCATCTGCATAAATTAATTATCTTTATTAAAAACTAAATTAATTTAGACTTTTTTTCCCTTAAATATTTCAATTGATTTGCAATATTTCCTTTTTAATATTTTAAAGCGTCCCAATATTTATCTCTCCTTTTTCTATATACTGTCGCCTCAAGGAGAGGGATACACGCATCTATAATATATACGCAGATCTATAATATTATGATTTTTACCCACGCAAATGCACCTACACAAAGCTTACTTGGGTAATACAAAATATATATGTACTCGAAATACAGTTCTTCGAGTTTAGTTCTGACAATTGGTAACCCCATAGATATCCTTTCAATATATATCTTTGAACTATTTATAAACAAAACGAGTTATTCAAATGCGATATCGTCGAAAAACCTCAACAAAATACAAAATTTAACGTTTAATATTTCGTTTTAAAGCGAGCGCCGTTATATCCCAGTTGTATTACTCATTTAGAATTTGTACCACAGACAAGTCACTCTCAAGTTATACCGGGAACTGTTAAAGATGGTATTACTTTGTTAGCTAATAGGATTAATGTTTTGACAAATTTGACGCTGAAGATTGAGAGAAAATTGTGGCTCTCGACGATAAATACTTAAACGTTTCTCGAATGAAAGCCAGTTGTGTTATGCATAATTTATAAGTTGAATAACTAGCTTCTGAAAGCGGATTTGTTTGTGGATTTATATCTGTAGCTGTTACATTGTGCAGTTAGGAGACCTCTCTAGTATCAGTTCAAGTTCCGCTCGTTTCCTTTAAAGATATTTGAATTTCATTTTTATTCAAATGTTAAAGCCAATTTTATAATATGATCACTCAGTTTTTCACTGACTTAAAAAAGGGGGAGTTCAATACATCTATATTTATAACTTTATATGTATGTTTGTATTTATCTCCCATGGATTAATTTAGAAGATTCAGGGTACTGTTCCGGAGTCCCCACAAGAGAAGGTCCAAATTGAAATGAAAATGAAAATAAAACACAATTCCGACGAGTAAACACATATAATTTAGTATATGTGTCGATATAGTAAAATACGAATGCACTTGTTTTATTTTATTATATCTAGTTATTTGATTAAAAATTTATAAACAATTTAATCAGTGATATAAATTATAAGCGTTAAAAAGAAATTGTTTTAATTATTCAATCAATCAATCCTACAATATATTAGGAAAATTCAACATCGGCTCACGAACATTCAAAGCCATATTTAGAGCTTCCGTGTGATGTAAGGAATGGTTAATATTTCTTACAGTGGCATTGTCTATAGGCCGTGATGACCACTTACAATCAGGTCAGGTCGTTTGCCCGTCCGCCTACCGGAAAAAAAATAACCTTTTCAATAAATGCCAGCGAACCGCGATTGCTGTTATACTTTTGCTATATTCTAGGGGCGTTGTGATTTTTTTTATTAAATAAACTTTTTTATTAATGATGATGAAGTTATCCTGACAGGTTTCAGTCCTGGCGGTCACGGCGGCCACTCCCAAAGGGAGACCAGTCAACTCCGTAGAACACATTATAGTGCACATGTGTGTGTGAGAAACCATAAATGCCCTCAATATTCCCACACTCTCATAATACAATGGAATGACCGTAGAGTTTAGGTGCAGGACCAACGGCTTCACGTGCTTTCCGAGGCCTGGAAGCGTACAACACTTTCAACGTCCAGACTCCAGGCCGTTACTGAGAATTTTTCGTTCGGAAAATTCATCTAGAATCAATAGTTGGATATATCTAGGCACTAGACAGGCGTAGAAACAGACTAGGAAATTTACTACCTTTAGAGATACATAGTCATCGAATTTTAAATTCATCGAACCACTTCCAATGCACTAAAAATCTTAACAACTAAGAGGTTATGTTCCTAATTGCTTTTATAACAACACGGACTCACTCACCCTTCAAACCAGACCAAAAGAAATTATTACTTTTCTGCGGATATTTAAATAGAGTAACACAAAACAGATATTAAAGAGCCGAGAGTTTCATAAAAAATCACAATTAGATGAGGTTCTTCTCGTAAATCTGATATAAAAAGGTGAAACAATTTTCAAAACATACTTCAATTAAATACTTTTATTCAAATAGCCTTTTGAATATCCGTTTTATTTCAAATTAAATTGAAATACTTCCATTAAAAAACGACTTGCAGAATAAAAACGTTGGTACTCAGTAACAAAGATAACTTCCAGGGTTAAATAAAAGGTGAAAATTAATGTTTTTACATTTAAAATGTTATTTAAGAATTTTCATAAAACATTTTTTTTTTTTCAACTCGCAATTAATTTCAGCCATTAATTTTACTCCTACATTTTGAAAAGACTATTTTATACAAAACTTTCGCTTTGAAATATCTTTAATGCCGAATGCATTGAAGATTTTTTTCAATCTCGTCTACAGATGTTCACTAAGCCATACATTAGTTATGATTATAACTTGTGATTTAATTAATAAATATACGTCAATATTCGGTATAAAGGTAAGTAAATTTATCGGCCAAATCAAATCAAATCAAAGCATTCTCTATTTAAGTATACTCATAAAACACTTTCGAATCATCGCGTTACGGTATTGAAATAAATGAAAGCTCATTTATTCATTTATTCATATATAAACTACTAGCTTAGATTGCGGCTTTACTCACGCGAAATTTATAAAATTTTATCTATAACCAACAAACCGTCACAATTTTACCACCTCAAGGGGTGAATATAAAAAGTATACTTATCTTTCTCTTCCTTCAATTTAGTTCGGTGGTGAGCGCGACTCAAACTCTTCTCCACACCAAATTTCATCTAAATCGGTTGAGCGGTTTCAGTATGAAGAGATATAAGACAGTGTTACTTTCGCATTTGTGATATTAGTATAAATATAGATTTGGCATTAAAATTTGTATACCCTGCATGTCGATTGATATCCATGATTATTGATACGAATACCATATAATATAATTTATTTGATGGTAGGGCTTTGTGCAAACCCGTCTGGGTAGATACCATACACTCAGCAGATATTCTGCCGCCAAGCAGCAATACTTGATATTGTTGTGTTAAGGTTTGAAGGGTGAGTGAGCCAGTGTAATTGGCGCCAATTGGAGCCATTGGCTAAATAAGGGATAGTTAATATTTCTATGGGCGGTGTTGACCACTTAACATCAGCCTGCCTACCTAATATCTACATAAAAAAATTAAAAAGAAAAACAAAACCATATCCACGTATTTTGTCTCAAATAAAATTTACAACAGATGATTTTATTGTATAAAAAAACTTATTTCATATAAAATTAAAAGCACTTATGGTACTCGAAAATCTATCTACATTACATAGAGGCTTTTTAAAGTGCCTCCTAATAGACTTAGGTAAATTGTCGTCATTGATCTTTTATATGTACTACAATCCATATAATCCTGTTTATTCATATCAACGCATTAAATTTCCACTTTTATTATGTCTAATATGTACTTTGATACCGAACTGTTAATGGATAAAGCAAATCAAATAAAAACATTACGTAGATGCCCTATTTTTAAATCCGGGAAACTCAATAAGTTTGGAAAGTTCTAAATTTTAATTATTCAACTCTTGCTGAGAGGTAAAAGAAACCATCGTCAGGTAACCTGAACCCGAAGCCCCACTTTACTACCGATAAAAACATTTTTATTTATACTGGTCTATAATATCGATGAAAATATTAGTATCGAGAGCATTATTTGTAAAATATCATAAAAATATTATTACTGAAACATGAGCTTTAGTAATTTAAATGAAAAAGTAAGATTTATTTTTATTATAATCTGTTAAAAAAATGTTTTTAGTGAATAAAAACTAAGTCAATAAAATAAAATCAAAAAGACTTTATTCAAGTAGGCTTTTACAAGTACTTTTGAATCGTAATTTTACAGAATTTAAAAGACTTTAGTTAAAAACTGAAAATCAACTACGGAAAAATTTCCCCTCTGAAGCGATTACGTATGTACGTACGATTCCAATATAAGAAAATATCCTTACTGACATTGTTTTCTATAAGCTATTCAATACTTCATACGATGCATCAATTTGACGACCTCCGTGGTCGAGTAGTGTGTACACTTCATGGGTACGCCATTATGAGGTTCCGGGTTCGATTCCCGGCCGAATAGATGTAGAAGAAGTTCAGGTTTTTTCTATTTTGTCTTGGGTCTGGGTGTTTGTGGTACCGTCGTTACTTATGATATTCCATAACACAAGTGCTTTAGCTACTTACATTGGGATCAGAGTAATGTATGTGATGTTGTCCAATATTTATTTATTTATCAATGCAACAGGATTCAATTATATAATGTGCTTAAGTACTGATGGTAAAATAATTTAGTAGACTTTCACTGCACTCATGAATTGATCGAATTATATAGCACTTGTATGATTTAAAAAATTGTATATTAACGAAAGCACTGAAAATATTTGCCTCGAATATCTAACTAGTTGATAATAACCGGTTCTCAATGTGGTCCATTAAGGCAGCTAATCGAGCGCTGAGCCAACTTTTCCGGTACCGAACGATTGCAAAAATAAAATGGCCAATAATCCACGTACCTAGTGCATTAATTATTTATCTGTGCAATGCAGTCTCGAAGGAGCATACATTTTGTTCCAAAGATATATCTATTAATATTTTCTACTTTAATATTGCCTTAATTGCAAAAATACTAACTTGATTGTGTACAAGGATATTTTATATTTACCATTTTGTCACGGTATGACATTTGGAAAGCGAGGTTCATAATTGTCAAAAAATTATAAAATGTTTTTTTTTTTTATGTCATTGGTTGGCGGACGAGCATATGGGCCACCTGATGGTAAGTGGTCACTACCGTCCATAGACAAAGGCGCTGTAAGAAATATTAACCATTCCTTACATCACCTATGCGCCACCAACCTTGGGAACTAAGATGTTATGTCCCTTGTGCCTGTGATTACTCACTGGCTCACTCACCCTTCTAACGGAACACAACAATACAGTGTACTGTTATTTGGCGGTAGAATATCTGATGAGTGGGTGGTACCTACCCAGACGGGCTTGCACAAAGCCCTACCACCAAGTAAAAACCAATAACGAATAATCTTTATTTAAAATCTTATTTTTAATTACATAAAACTAATTTCGTATATGATTATATTTAAGAAAAATAAATAAGGGCTTAATATTTATTGCAGACATGACTGACATACTCTGTAATTAAAATCGTGAAAAGACTAACTACTGAGTCTTCTCGGGAGAATCTACTTAACAAATTAAATTCTGGCAATCTACAAGAGGAGTCGCATTGTCGCATTGATTTTATCTTTACTTACGATCGGATGGTAAGTGGTCACGACAGCCTATATAGATTGGCGGTGTACAAAATAGTTTAACCATTCCATACATCACCAATGCGCCACTGACCTTGGGATCTAAGATATTTTGTCCCTTGTGCCTGTAGTTACACCGGCCCAGTCATAATGCTTACAGTCAGACTTACCCTTTAAAGATTGCTGCTTGGCGATAGAATATATAATCAGTGGTTGGTACATACAGAGGCGGGTTTCACAAAGCCCTACAACCAAGAGTATACTACCTCAGCACCACCACACCACCTGTCAAATGTAAAAAGTTTATAATTATTATTAAATTATTTAACATTTATATGCACTTTATTTTCCAGTGCACTAAAATTTTACATTTAAGAAAATCCCAACGCAAACAGATCACAGAATCAACATATCAAGAATATGTTGTACTTTGAGAGCATTGCCAATCGAAATTCGAACATTTTATTTGCGAATTGTAAGCAAGTGCCAAGTGCCAGCCGCGAGGGCCCAGCGCAGTCACCGAATCTGGCCGTACTCAATCACACCGCTCGTTTGAGTCGCTGCCAACAGTGAATCGGATTTGAGTATTTTAAGACGAGTGCTCACAAAAGGGTAACCTTTCGTAATCTGATTAGATGGAATGAGATAACAGTAAAGGAAATTACAGCTGTAGTTGAAACTTGAAGGAAGATTTTGTATTATAATATACGTATGTTTGATGTTCGAGAGTTGAGCCGAGTGCCAAAATTAAACACACAAACACATGTTTTTTTTTTTTATATCAGCGAAAGAAGCCGCTCTGACGTTTCCATTTCTGGAATTTTATCCTTTATAGTATTTGATGTTTGAAGTTAATTTCATTTTATGAATGTGCTTATAATCGGTACTTAATGGAGTATTTCTGTCCTCCAAATCATAGGTCTGGTATTAACATTGATCATATGTAGTCAAGTAACTACTAAACTTAGCTACTAAACTCGATCATACTTGTTCCCTGACATTAATACTATGTACCACCCAATTTTTGTCAGTTATTATGCCAATAAACGTCATTGTTGTTTTTTTTTATGTAGACGAACGTGGTCACAACTACTTATAGTCATAGGTGTTGAAATATTAATCATTCCTTACATGTCTCGTGTGTCTGTGGTTACACTGGCTTACCTTTCAAGCTGGAATACAATAATATTAAATATTGCTGTTTGGTAGTAAGATATCTGACTATATGACTGGCTAGTACATAGATAGACTGGTCTGCACAAAGCCTTACCACCAAGTAAAATAATTTTGATTAATTATTAAATTGCTGTAATTCGTCTGTATGGTTTGAGCAGAAGGTTTGGAGCATATTCCACCACGCTGCTCCAATGCTGGTTGATGGATACACATGTGGTACGCGTTTTAACCACTGGGCCATCTTGACTCGAATTTATAATTAATGAAAATTAATAAATAAATTTGGAGTAATATTTATAAAAACATAGTTTTGTTATGAAATGAATATTCGTATAAAATAAATATTTTTGTCTTATTATTACTATGGTATATAGAAACGAAGTATATTTTATACGCACCACGTACACACAATGGTGAAGAGAGCGACGAAGAAGATATTCGTACACAAGATAAAGTCGTGCCGTTAGCCGTCACGGCGCAAGAGTCGGGCTTCTTATATAAACAGGAACCCATCTAGTACCCCTTAGACGCGCCAAAAGACGACGAAATAGACCAACTTTCAACGGTGGGTAATGAAAGACCAACTTAACATCACGTTTAAAATGTTGGTAGTTAGTGTCCCTGATTTGTGAAAGAGCATAGCAAAGTCAATTAACAAGCAACTTAATAATTCCCTTTGGAGATTTGTCTTGATTTGCATATCTTTGAAACGTCGAAATCCGATTACTGCGATAGATGCATACCTGTTTATATAGTTACATTATTTATAAACTTACCGAGGCTAATCTCATCTTATTGATATATATTTTTAATATATCAATAACATGTCTGTAGAAATTATTAATCTGTGCAGATTTGTGGTATATTATAAGAAAGCATTTGCATTGGGAATACTTAAGAATATTTATGTTTATATATAAATATTTATGAATATATATATTTATGCATATATATGCACAAAAACTCGGTCGTATAGACTGTTACGGGTAATAAATTATTTGCAATATCTTTGTGTTGCCATTATTAAAAAATACGATACGATGATTATGAAAACATATTACAAATAATATCTTAGCTTTAATATTGTTATCAAAAAGATTGCCATTTCAAAAAAAATATAATATCGTTGATGTTTAAGAATAAAAAAAACACTCTTTCGAAGATACTTTTCGTTTATTTGCGAAGCTAATTGATATTTAATATAGATATGAGTTAGTGTAATGCTTTATTATTGAATAAAGATTTTTCTAAAACATCCCATAAAAAAGCCCTACTAAGTACTACAGTTGCAGTCTAAGTAAAATAAGTGGGTGGATGAACTACTTACTGTCAGTATGGCACCAAAGAGCAATGCTTTGTATTACTGTATATGTTTTCATCGTTTAATGGATGAGAAGAGTCTATCAATTACAGTCAAAAGGGGGCAAACCTTAGTCTCAAATCCCTTAGTTGCCGCATTGATTTCTATATATGTAATGGTTTATTCTTCAAACAGTCTCGGTGTCTATAGTGGAAAGTGATCACTACTAGCCAATTTGCTCGTCGTTGTATCTTAAAAAATTTAAAAAAGGAACAGGTTATAGGCTATAGAAGTTTGAATTAAATACTCATTACAAAACACAACACAGACAAATATTTAATAACTGCTAATCTATAAATACTTATTTATAAAAAAAAATACAATTTGAAAATCGAATATAGAAAACGGTATAAGTATATAAAACCAACTATCGGGACAACTGTTATTGCACGAAGCTTGATATCTCCGCAGTAATCAAATTTGGGTCAAAACTTCGAGGACGAGAAAGTGAGAACGCAAAAATATGTAAATATAGATCAGATAACATGAACAATATTCCCACGAAATCAAAGGTCCGAAGGGCGAATGTAAAAAGTTAGGTAAAAAACATTGGCCTTCCTTTCTGTAGCGTTCGTGTATTGTACTATTACGAATAGGTACATTAATATTTATAGTGCCCCTGGTGAGAACTTTAAACGTAGACTATCGGGTTTGCGTTGATAAAAATATGTTTATATTGCGAAACGTTCTAAATTCTATTTTGATAGTTTTCATACATTTTCAATAACACCAGAATAATAGTTCCGATCTAACCTTAAGATTTTGACAACGTCATGATGTAGTCTGCATCTGTGGGATGATTTTTTGTTACAGTTCTACCCACAATGGTGCAGCGTGGTGGAATAAACTCCGAACTCTGTCTAAAGAAAAGATATTTTTTACCAGAAGAATTTACAGGACAAACTAAAACTTACCTAATAAAATAAAACAATAGATGTGTGTTAAAATACTAGAACAATGACGTCGCCATTTTAAAATTAAATGTTGCGTTTAAATAAATTAAAAATAACTCACATAAAAAAAAAAACAATACAATTTTTTGCACGTATAAAACGAAAAGTCCCGTCTGATAGGCTTATCTCTCGTTTTGCACGTCGAATGCTTTGAGTGACGTCAACTGATAGTAACAGAGTTACTATTTATTTACGAAACCTTTCATATGCCTAAAATGTTTATACACCATTTTTGTAAGCGTTGCTCAATCATTCATTTAGTAAAATTTCATTCAACAAATGGAGTTTTCCTAATAACGATTTACGTTGTTGCCGCACGGTAATTAAACTCTGTAGTTGGTAGGGCTTCGTGCAAGCCCGTCTGGGTACCACCCACTCATCAGATATTCTGCCGCCAAGCAGCAATACTTTATATTGTTGTGTTCCGGCTTAAAGAGTGAGTGAGCCAGTGTTTCTGCGATGTAAGGAATGGTTAATATTGCTTACAGTGCCATTGTCTATGGACGGTGGTGACCACTTACCATCAAGTGGCCCATATACTCGTTAGCCAAACTATACCATAAAAAAAAAAAAAAAATTACTAACACAAAATTAGCACCCGAAAAGTCAGTGGTACTTACCGGATTTCAACATGCCATATCCGACTGAGATCTATATACTGGGTCATTAATCCTCGACCATTGTTTAACTTAAAACTTCAATAGCGTATTGGTTTAAGGGCCGCCTAGCGATGTGAAAAGTCGCAAGATCGATCCTATCCCCTTAGGCTATAGCCGTCCCCACTCCTAACACAAGCTTTAAGCTTAAACAGAGGGTTAATTAGGAATATTAGTAATTGCTTTGCTGCCATTATCAAAAAATTTTTTTTAATATTTACGATTACTAATGTGTTATCTAAAGGTGAGTTTCGCTGAATAATTTTATATATTTTATAATGCTATATCTAAGTTGTATGTTTTCAAATAAATAACCTTACCAGGTTCGGTACTATTGTATAATCGGTATCGTTTATTCTCGCTGTTCTTTTACAGCTCAATAGAGCAACAATAAACCACACGTGATCAATAAGAGCGGACACGAAAAGGATGTTTTTGCGCCTGCAGTATTTATCACTAGACCGAAGTAGGCCCAATTCATTAATAGCCCCCGAGGGAGTGTGTACTAGTCACTATTTTTTCTCACCTCTCTGCTCTTCCCCTTATTTACGACGCTTGCGGGTAAAATTCTATTTACCGTAACAAAAGACACAGAGTAAAAATTTTTGTTTTAAATAAATATGAATTAATTTGCATTTAAGAGGAATGTTGTGTATATATTTTTTTATTATATTGGGCATTTATTGTGTGATATAAGTTATTTTTTAAATTAATATATACAAGGTACCTTACGACTTCACTACAGACAAACATACGTGCACTCTCTATTTCCTCAATCCCGACCTGGGCTTTGAATTTAGGACTTTTGGATCTGCTGCTGCTTCTTTTTCTTTTTCATAGGAAGGTAATCTCAAAAGAAACATCCCCCCATCCATTATCATCCCGACTGCCATCCTCCTCGAGGCATGTCTAGTCACTACACCAACGAGGCAAATCTACAAAAAAGAACTAAATATGCTTTGAATATTTCATACAAAATGATCTTACGTACTATTAGTGGAGTGTAATCGCCCTTCCTCTCATAGTCCAATAACAAGGCCCTTATCTAAAGACTGAAGAAGCGTCTGTTAGTAGCGAAGTACAAACATAACCAATATCTAGAACACATATAGAAGCTAGCATTGTTAAAAGCATGTATCCTAAAATTAGCCATAGCGAATCACGGAATCATAAAATATTTATTCTTTGTATACTGTATTATTTTAATCTGTGACCAAGTTATCAAGGCTCATCGTTTATTAAAATAATGTTAGTGGTAACGATATTGGTTGAGTATTATGATGCGATACACTCTGTATAGTGCCGAGGTCTCAGTGAATATTTAAATTCTATCTTCTATTTTATAGAATGATTTCATTCGAATAAAAAATATTCAATCTCGGTTTATCTTCTACTCGATTTAAATGTTCCACTGCCGGAAAAAGGCCAGTTGGATTGATTTTCATTAAAACACTAAATGTAAAAACTATTTTGGTCTAAAATATCTGAGATACCTTTCTGAAAATATGTAAGATATTGAATTAAAACTAGTTTTCAACGGATTTAATCGCGTATATTAATTATTTTAACATCCCGACGTTTCGAGCACTTTGCAGTGTTCGTGGTCACGGGCAGACAATAATTAATATACGCGATTAAATCCGTTAAAAACTATTTTTAATTCAATGTGTAATAATCGCGAAAATCTAAGACAACATTATGTAAGATATTTTTCCGTGCATTGTCCTCAAACCATTTTTTGTATCAACTTCTAAAATTTTTGTAAGTACCTTCTTTGATTGCTAAGATGGCAAGTAAACTCCGATCGAACATATGTATATTGAGATGAATGAAATCAGTTCATATATATATATATATTTATCATCACCATGATCAGCAGCCGATCATGATTCACTGCTGGTCATTTCTCTTGCGTGTGTAAACGCCAGTTGTTTGCCCTCTACATCCAGTTGGGCCTTCGATCAGTAGACACCAGTCTATAAATATCTCACAAGCACATCTGCTAAACGGTATAACACTTTTCCCAATTGTAAGTAAAAGGTAAGTATGTAAAAGTATTACGTATGACTATGATTTATGAAAACAAGTAAACAAATCCCTTAGGGTGCATTTAATCAAAACTCGAGTGATGGATGACGAGAAGCGTAAAAATAAGACGTATGTTTATATAAAAATGTACATAAAGCATATTTATAATAAAGGTGATATAACTCAAAGAAGAGGTTATTATAAAAAAAGAAATCAATAACATAAATCGATGTTGTACTATTTGTATTCACAATAATTGTTATTAAAAATATAAAGATTGAAAAAATTGTTTTTTTATTTTACTTTACATTTATATTTCACTTAAAGATCATGGTCGATGACGTTACATTTTATCCATAGATAAATTGCCGGTATATACAAATTAATGATCAAAAATATGCTCTAACTAAGGGATAGGAAACGCTCGCAATGGAATCATTTCTAAAGCTACGATCACACTTGTGCACCCAAGTGACCGCGGAGTCTCTTTGTTGTAGTTATCTCGCTTAGTTGCACTGTTATCGCCGTGGCTTTAAATATGATTTCGAATAATATTATACGTCTCGTAAATTTAAAAATATTTGTACTAAGTATTCAAATTTACATTACAATAAATATTATTTCCACCTTATTGCAATTATTTGGGTTGAGACCAAAGCACATATAATTACTTGATTTTTTTTCATCTGCATGTTCGTCTTATATTCGGCGGTTAAGGATAATCGAAGGATATAGAGTTAAGAGGATGACTACATACTTCCTCACCACTCTTTTTATATATATATATATATATATATATATATATATATATATATATATATATGCGATTGTGGGTTGGTATATGTACATGTGGAAAATAATTATAATTATTGTTCTGTATATATATGCATATACCACAATATATAATACCCACAATCGCAATAGCGTTAGATGCGTAGTGATCTAAGCTCGAAACATTCTCCTCAAAATGAAGTCCAGTTCAGGGACGTTTACATGCTAACTACTACTACTTTCTTTATCTTGTAAATTAACGTGTGCCGAGGATGGCGATTATAATCAAAACACCATATTTACTATCAAATAGTTTATTTTCAATAACAACATAATAAAAATCAAATCACTTACTTTGAATACAATAATTACACGTTTTACACTAAATAACTAATAATACCAATACCGCGTTTTAGCACGTGGCAATAAGCTAGTTTACTGGTTTTTAAAATCCATTTTATATTATTTAGTAGAGGTTAAGGAACCCAGTAAAAGTTTTTTTTTTTAATTCTAGTACATATTTGCTGAAAAATATAAAATTAAAAAATCCATATTTAAATAGCGCGCGAAAACGCTACTTTGGGGCTGCAATGGGGTCGGTAACGTCACTTGCCTGTATTGTAATCTGTGGCACATAAAATCCACATACAGTAGGCAAACGAGGTTAACAAGCAAGGGACGTCATCACAAAACTCGACCAATCAGGAGCGTTTTGTGTCACGTGACAAACGTTTATAAAATCCTTTTTTATTTATGGATTTTTGAATAAATTAATTATTATTTTCAATTTCGTTAATAAATAATCATTTTTAAACTCATAATATATACTGATTACAATAATTGACACTTTATTTTTCGCATTGTCAAATAGCCTATTGCATCAGAGCTAACGTTTGCTTCGAGCAGCATAACGACGAACTAACTTCAAACTATCATTGACGCCTTTTTAAAAATATGATGTACATCATATTTTTTTACAACCTTGTACTTATTAGATTATCAATAAGCATAATATACAATACTTATTAAAGTTTAATCTCATATTCAGTTAAATAAGGGTTTTTAAAACTCAGTATTTTATCCAATGTTATACTGTTTATCATAACTGTACGTTTTTCCCGTCTCCCGGGGACGAACGTTACGAGTGTCATAGTACGAGTTGAGATGCTACGTTTATTGCGAACACAACTCGGTGTCTTGAGGGATGTTCTAAAAAGAACTAGCTTATCGCTTAGGATAACTTGAAAATAAAATATTTTGCATTTTAAATATATACTCGTACAGTTGGAGATGCAACGTCGCTGTGAATAAACAATAGGTTCTGCTTCAAGATAGATTTTATATAAAATTGATTGATTGAATTTATTTTTTAAATAACGTAAATAGGTCGAAATAGAGGAAAATTCACGTGTGTAAAAAAATATTTGTCTAAAAGATTTTAGGTAACGGTGCATGCTCGTGCTCAAAATAGGCAGTAGCAGTTTCGAGGAATTAATTAGGAGGAAACAATCCTATTTTTCCTTTCTATTAAGTCAAACGCAGAGTATATATATATATCGGATCATCACCTTTAAAATGTTCTTGGCTGTTTTCCTCCACGGTGGTCGTGATAATGGCGGAATATCAGAAATAAAGATGCGTTGTAATTCTTCAGTACACTATTATTTAATTTCCCAGTACAAATACACAAAATATAATATGATTTGGTTGATTAACTTAGATTGAAAGCCAATAGGTTAGAAAGTGTCCGCCTCGTGCGAAGGTGACAAGTTCAATGAATCAGCTGTCAGCACTTTTTACGACACAATACCCTGTTCGGGATTACCCGCCCATAACATAAATATTCGATTACAAATAATCAATCTGTTATCATAAAAATCACAATAATTATCAGACATGACGAACAACTATTATCGCGCTGGCATATGTATAGATTAAGAAGATAGATGAGCCAAAATCACAGGTCACTTCACTTAGGTCAGGACACTTCAAATATAAACTATTTTTTCCTTTGTTAGCGTACCACAAACCACAAAATTTCAATATTGTGTCCTTTGTGAGTGTAATCACATTGGTACACTCACCCTTCAAACCGAAACCAAAGGTTTAGCGATAAAATCTGTGTCTTAATTAATATGCAGTAACGGACTTAAGGCGGACTAAGGCCCTCAGGAAACTAAAGTCTGATGCGTAAAATGCAATATTACATACAAAACTACCAAGTTATGGTCCAAAATGGGATATATTCTAAATCCTAATTATTTTTAAAATTTAATTGATATTTTTCTGTATTAATATATTACACCACATTAAATATAGTTTGTAAAAAGTATTCACATATTCTGTATCGACTCATTGCAACGTTTTCATTCGAAATTCTTGGATAAACAGTTCAGAGCGCCAAAAATACTTCCTTATATAAGATGGTCAGCTAGAGCAGACATTGCAATGGCAATACTAGAAGTTATAAATAAAATTTCTAGTGCAGAAAATGAAACCCAAGCTTATTTCTCTCCGGATCTCTTCTCACTTGCTGAATCCACTTGACTTGAGCTGCCTCTGGACTTATTAGATACACAGAGAAATTTAAATGAATCTCTCAATGTCTAAATAAATTATTTAAATATTGATAAAATTACCTGTACATTTAAAAATATGTCATCAAAAAAACTATCTTCTTTTTTTACGTAATGTTTTTTTTTTTATTTAACAGGAAGCAGTTCAATTTATAGTCTTCATAATGAAGTAACAATAATATTTTAGTTACATAATTTTCCACTCTATACCCTTAGCGTCACTTGCTGAGATAAGCCTGGAGTATAGGCAGCTGAAGGCCATTTATTTCAGTCGTGACGCCGCAGACATCGATACGTGTCGCGCTAACAAGTAACAGGAGGAAAGATGGAGTGCTCCTGTTAAAACATAGAAAAATGAAATCACTTTAATAAAGTGGTAAATTAAAATAATTACATTTGAGAAAGCCACAACTTAGGACTTTGTATATTAAACATATTTCTGAAGTGAAACTTGCCAGAAGAATGTCGTATTTTAATGTCATTTAGTTATATTGCATACTATAAAACCTCAAGTTTAACGATGTTTAAAATAAAATACTTCCTTCATGAGATATCGATCAAATTATTATACTTTATAAATCATTTCTATTCATGCATTTTTATTTTCAAATACAAAGTTACCTCGAGGACTTCGATGGCGTAGGACTCAATTAAATTTAAATTAAGTTCAAACTTGGATTGCTAAGTAATTGTTTGTTGTATCGAATTTAACTATAAGTTTTATCTTCTATACTACAATACTATCAAATAGTTTTAATTTTAGTTACCTTTGGTTAAAAACACTAAAGCCGGTTTTGAGCTATAGATACAAGTAGATATACTCGTGCATGTTACAGTCAGAATACTTTTCCGGTCAAAAGTTTTGACACGTCTAGACTTCAAATAGGTTAGGTATACTATATTTCGGAAAGCGGACACTACGAAGATTCACAAAAACATCTTGTCTCTGTATTGAAATACACTTCTTATGACATACATAAGTATTCCAACGCGATAGTCATCCTTGTCATTGATCGGAGTGGGCTTGTGTCCACAGCATCCGCTGCTCATCCCGTGTTTTGCTCAGCTCGTAGCTCAACAAACCTCTTCTCAATGGGCGAGCGTGATTTCGCTCCCACCCCATTCCTCACCCCTCCCAACATATACATAAGCAAATCTCTGCGAAACGTATAATCTTAGTTGTTATGTACATATATTATGTTTGTAGTTACACTGGTAATTTCACATTTCAAACCGTAACACTAGAACTATAATATCATAACCCATCGATGATTAACAGTCGAGTATTTAATGAATGAGGATCTAAATCAGATACTCCTATCATCTGTTACTATTTATGTAGACACGCGGTAGCGTGTCAGCCAAGTTCGAGTAAAAGAACTGGCGAACAGCACCGTGTGTAATTACATTTAGAGCCACTTTTGACCTCCTTATAAGTCAAAAACTATCTGACATAAATGTGTCAAATTTGGCTCATATTATATTGAAACCCGCGAGATGCATATGTGTTCCTGATGACCTATAGATCAAAACTATAACCAACTTCCAGGTGACCTAGAAAGTTCAAATTTGGCATGCAGGTAGATAATTAGGCCAATATAAAGGAAAAAATCTGAAACTGGTAAATTTTTATCATTTTATTATAATTTTTCATTTTATTGGGACTATTAGGAACACTTATATACTCAGTTCCTGTAATAACCAGCAATCAAAACTTATGGCAGCCGGTCTTAATGTGGATTTTAAGGTCTTCACGTGAATATATAACGAGTTGAATACTTTATATTTTTATAATTTTATAATTTTATATTAGCGCGATAGGAGCGTTGCGATAAAACCTTGATGCGAACGCGTCCGAGCGAGTAAAGTTGAAGCGGAACTAGCCAAAGCAGACCTTAGGCTACAATATATTATTCTAAGTTATAAGAAGAAATGATATTTTATGTAGTTAAAATAGAACTTGGCACTCACTTAGATCTCACTTCTTTTGTCGTTGAAGTCAACAATCAAGGCATATATCATAATATTGGACTTGGCTCTCATTTTTACATTTATGTTTTTGATGGGATAAAGTATTCACAGAATAAGAAACGCAGACATGCTTAGATAATATACAAACGAGCGTTGCCGAAAGTTTTAAATACATTAAAACTTAATTGAGACCAACTGATTGATTACATCAAAACTTATTTTACTGAAATACAATTCAGCAAATTTGCTTACCCACTATCTATTTACTCTGCAACATCTCGAACTAGTTAAGTTAAACACAATTAACAAGTTAGCACCTCGGTGAAACGCCGTTGACGGTTGACTGCTTTTAATCGATAACGAGGATAGATAATGCTGCTTTAGTGAGACTACACGCCAAGTATAAATACAAATACAATTAAAAAAAGCCGGGAATCGAACCCAAGACCTCGGAGTGGCGTACGCATGAAAAACGGTGTACACACTACGCGACCACGAAGGTGGTCAATCAATGTATTTTTATAAACACTTATTTAAAATTAAACACTAGTACGAATTATGATTTTAGATCCGAGATAGACCAGTGGATTGGATCCACGATCCTACAACCCTTACATAGAGTTTAGAAGACGGCCCAGTGATCCTTCATATTTCCCTCGCTTACCAAAAAAAGTCGAAAGAAAATAATGTCTTAACGGGAGCACAGAAGATTCAGGCTTTTATTTAAGAAGTCTTAGTCTCTTTTATGATCAATTGTCTACATTTCACGACATTTGCTTTTACTCTGGGAAAGATTAGATGAAGAAAGATAGAGAATTAATACAACATAATTATGAGGAAAAAGTAGCGTTAAGACATTCAATTTTAACAAAAATATCTTTGTATTTGACGGCGTTTTTTTGTTGTATATTGTTCATGTAAATTGCATGAAACATAACATTTTTTGTCTTGAGTCTGAATACAGCATTACATATAACTCTACGGTACATGCTTTATTGAATACTTATTATAAGAATAAATAACATTAAGTGCTTAAATATATATACAAATATGAATTAAAAATAGTTAATGTATAAATCTTGACCGCGTGGAATGGTGGCAAGAATGCTAGCAGCATTTCCCCGTTGAATCGCAATTCCAATCCTCTGGGTTAAAAACGAACCAGCCCTCCTGTCACCAGTGGAGGCAATAAGGCGAGGCGAGGCGTGTTATACTTTTGATGAATTACATTACTTGAACGATAAATATACTAGATTACGTTGTCACGAAAACTAAGTCTGTAAAAAATATTCAGCTCCGTCGAATGGATGAAACTGATTAAAATTCAATTATAAGATCTAACTTACACATACATAAGTTAGAGGTGATGTTAAATATAAGCCGTTAAAAATGAGAGGTAATAAAATTACAGAAAATTCACTGTCTAAAACTTCCAACGCTTGTCTATAAAGTATCCGGTGACCGAAGGACTAGGAGTTTATTCTTTCATTTGCCTTACTATTCGGAGCGCGGATGCCTGCATTCTTAAGGACAAAGGATAATTTTTATAAATATTTTACATATTTTTTTTTTCAAATTTAAATGTTTTATATGTTGTACTTAGTTACAAAATTATAATATTTTATAAGCATCTTTCAAAAAAAAAAGGAAATATTTGAAATTGAGCTCATCAAAAGAATAGTTACTGAAAAATATCTTCAAAACACCTTGATGAATTAAAACGAACGAACGAATCGCTAAGCATGAGATCAACTATACACAAAAATTAAGGACATGAAAATTCAGCTGTACCTAGATTTGGACCCAGTGACTGTAAAGATCGAAAAATCAGAATTATATTTTACAACGTTTATTGTGACGTAATTTAATAATACCCTTATTATAAAAGACCATTAAAACAATAATTATAACAAAACTAGGAATAAAGACTTATAACTAAATAGGATGTTACAAGCGTAATACCTTCGCATAATTTATTCTCTTCTACAGAAAGCTTAGTTAATGAGAGAAACGCAAACACAAGTTTATTATCATTAACGTAACATGTTAAAACGTTTCTCTGTATATGTTGCTTCCGTGTATAAAATCATATAACCCACTAAACAAGGCTGAGTATTAAGGCATGTACTTACTAAGCTCCGACGCGTAATGCCTCGGGTCTTGTCGGCTTAGCGTCTTGGCAGATACGTGTCGATGTACAAGTATTAGCTATTGCGAATGATGTTAATGCGTTTACTATATTATTTTATTATATGCTAGGAGTCGTCCATTGGTCGAAATTTACCCGTAATTTTTTTGGAATAAAAATATTACATACCTAAGTAAAATGAGGCTCAACTAGACGATACCTTTTCATTATTCCGATAAAAAAAAAACAAACTAGTATAAAAACATTCTTTGTATTGAATGCAATCAAATGTGGAAGTTTTAAAAATGATTAGGAATAATCATTACGGTTAAATTCAAAGTGATATTCCAAATATTCCATGGTTCAATCGTTATTGTTTCATGGATCGTAGAATCACTTCTATAATGTGGCTTTGTTTGGGTCATGGCAGTACTCCTATTCATTTAGCAAAAATAAAATTTATAGATTATTTTGTGAATACGGTTTAAATAATGATCAATTCGTCCAGTAAACAACTGGAAGAAAGTGCCTCCACTGATCCAATCTACAAAAGACGACTACAGAAAAGGCTTCAACGCTATATACACCTTCTCACAATGCCGTAAACGTCACCGAGACGAAGGGAACCTTCTAGTTTGGACATAGGAGAGCGAAATATCCCTTGATGCCCCTCGAAGAGAAGAGAGGTACCTGTTGTTATATAGATGGTATTTCTTCCCCACATGATGGCACAAATGCGTACTTGTAATTTCTCCAACAAGACCAAAAAATGGGATGCATGACAACAACCACCGATAATATACTCATATTGATTGTTCAATAAATGTTGTAATTTTTAATTAAATGTGAATTTCGATACTGAACGATATTCTATAAATACATATATTTCTTTAACAAATACTTGTTAATTTAATGTTATTAAACTAACGAATAATGTGAAACTCGAGGCGGGGTTGGAGCACGTAATCAAAGATAGGGAAGTTATCTCGGGCAAGCGCTTTGTATATTATTTACACCTTTTATTTTCGCAATACACTCATTTAGATAGACTGATCAATCTCCAAAACCCAAGTCAAAACATACGCTATCTTAAAAAGGATATTTAAAATAATTTACATAGTTTTCATTGTACTGCGCTGTCGAAATCTAAAATATATATATTGGAATACATAATACATCAACAACAGTTGAAAACGAAATATCTTGAAAATGTTTCAAATTCAGTGATTTCCTTTTTAGAGTTGGAAGGTATATGATCGGGGATAATCCGCGTATCGGCCATGTGACAGACTAATAAATCCTCGTGTCAGTCGAACTTTTTATCTAAAGCGCGACTAATCTGCGCCCAACCTCTCTCTACGTTCTATTGCTTAAACCTGTCCAACTATCAAAGGCACTACAGAAAAATATGTTCTCAAAAAATTCTGCGACAAAATCTGAAAAATGCTTTTACTATCACAATATTTTTAAATCTAAATAGGGAATGGTCTACACGATGAAATTTATTTTCCTATTGAGAATCTACCCCAGTTGATCCCATCTGTGGTACCGATTTCAAATACTTTTTTAGTGCATATATAGTTTTTAATTGTTGAGTTATTTTACATTTTAATACATTTATTTTACATTTACTATTTATTTTTGTAGCCAGATATATTTTTAGGGAATTCAGAAAGAAATATGAGCATGATTTACCCAACAGTTTGTTAAGTAGCCTCCAAACTATGAATATTGCCGAATCGTCCGCGGTGCGGCAGATTCGCAAAAACGTGCGAAACGTACTACTTTTTGTTACTACAAACTGCAACTTGCTAGTCGTTGTTAGTTCCACGATAAACTCCCAACTTCGCTCTGATTGCGAGGAGCGGGGCCGGAGCGAAAAAAAAACTTGGCTAAACTTCGAACCTTGTTCCGCTGAGAACAGAGGAGTTGCATTAAAATTCACTTTGTGAGTTACTAATGAAACGTTTCTTGGCAGATTAATGGAACGACTGTTTTTGCGATGGAACAACGCAAGTAAAAAGCTGAAACAATACTTGGCCAGACGCCTGGTCGCTGATGAAATTAGTCGAGCTTGTAATTTGCAAGGCAATTATTTTAATGGATACAATTTGTAGTCACTATTCGAAGTGTATACGAACCAAAGTTAAACCATAGTTAAGTATCGAATTATGTCAAAGACAATTAAACAGCATATTATTTTCTACATCGAAATAAACGACAAATCCATTAAAGAACAGCATCTCATATAGTAGCGGTAGTAGATACTGATACTGAAACTAATAGCATAAACTATCTAAGTATTGCTTATATAATACTATGTACTTGGTTGGTAACGCGATCTTAACTAAGACTGTAAATAAGAAAGTAATAATATCTGCCGGTTATCTTAACCCGTCATGGAACTATGAAGTAGAAGCCTCTGTTCAGGATGAAATCGAAATCAAAATATTCTTTATTCATTAAGACTTTAACAAACACTAAGTAGATTCTATCTAGAAGAACCGGTAAGAAACTCAGTGCTCTTTTCCAACATTTTCAGGTACAATGTTATGTCAGTCAAATAAAAATATATATAATACAGTCAACAGTAGTACTTGTCCATGAACATACTACATCTATATAATATGTCTTATTGGTTAAGGTATTTATAAATTATTTGAATTTATGAATGAGCAATATTAAAATTATCACCGAATTTCATTACAGAAAGGAAAACCTTGCCCCATAAAAACATAGGCATATAGAAACGAATAAAAAAAAAGAATGCTTATAAAGTTAAATATAACTCAAAAGACGATAGTGTCATTCGAAATTTAAAAATTAGTGCATAGCCTATGCGCACTTAATTTACATACAGAGGACGTAAAGAAAAAAAAATATTTTCGCTCGCAGCACTGCATAAAGTAATGTAATTCCCTATTACTGTCCCGCTGCATGGGGCCTAAAATAAATATTTTAGAAAGCTTATGTAATTGCTTTTATGTTGTAGCCGGCGGTTATTTTATAGTTCGCTTCTGTGCAATGTCTCTATTTATCGTTATGTGGTTTAATAAAATTAATCTGTTCGTTTATTTCAGTTTATTTAAACGTTTAGCTAAATTGTTGTTTCGAATTAAACGTATCTTCTCCAAACCTTATATATTTACAAATCAAATTAAAGCGAAATTCAGCTTATATAATAGATATTGTGTACAAGTAATCATAACATGTTTTATATTCCAAGTAGCCTCTTGCAAGTAATTTTGAATCGTCATTTTGTAGAATTAACCGAATTAATTAAAATCGATTAAAACCACAACTGCCCAAAATAGGAGGTTTTTTCTTCAACATCAATTTACGTTAGTTTGTTTATTCCAACATATTTTTTACATCCCTGAATAGATTTGGATAAACATCATACCGAAATTACCATTCAATCCAATCAGACGTTGACATGCAACAATGTGAGCAAATAAAATAACTTGCCTCCTGACCGAAATTCTAGTACGACTAATCACAAAATTCAAGGAGGGCGCAAACGGTTAATAGTGCAAAAATATGTACACAAACGGGTACATCCTTATTATCCAATGGGCAGGCAATTACGCCAGGAAACCGATCAAGCAAAGGACCAGTGGTTTGATATTATTTGGTGGTAAGGGTTTGCGTAAGCCCATCTGAATAGGTACGTCAAATACTACCACCAAACAGCAATACTTAGTATTGTTGTTCCAGCTTGTTTCCGCGTTGAAAGGTGAGTGAACCAGTGTAACTACAGGCAAAAGGGACATAACATTTTTTTGATTCTAAGGTTGGTGGCGCATTGGCGATGCATGGAATGGTTATTTCTTGTAGCCCCAATGTCTATGGGCAGTGGTGACATCTTACAGACAGGTGGCCTATTTGCCCGGCCGCCTACCGTTATGATAAAAAAAATATACATATATTACGAGGCAGGGAAGCCAGAGTAGAACTCTGTCAACTTACAAACTTCTGCATAAGTATATCATATTATGTATAATGATAAGTTTTATGTTATTTTGTAACGAATATTAAATTAAATATTAATATACGTTAACCTTTATATTTTAAAAATTGTGTAAACCAACAATAAATTACCAACTCGACCTCTTCTTGGAATCATTTTTTGTCGCTCATTTTGAGGAGATCTTTTGAGGAGTAACAAACGGGAATAAACTATAAAATTCTTAGGGAGTTTTTATAACACACAGTTCTTTCAACTGTTTTCTTCGAAAACTCAGAAAAAGTTTTACTCAGTAAGTCAGTTCATAACAATTTTTCACTTGTTATGAAAGTGATTTTGCCCGGGCGTGTAAACTGTGTGTTATTACATCATTAATTGGCGAATTTAAACCTATGTAAAAAAAACTATTAATAATGCATATTCGACTGTAAAATTATGAATAAGCCGCGATGGTCCAGTGGATAGAATATATGTATCTTAATCGATTATTCTGAACTCAACACTCGGCAAACCGCACTGAATTTTTATGTGTGAAAATTGTTTTTATAATATATCTCGTGCAAGGCGGTGAAGGAAAACATCGTGAGGAAACCTGCATGTGGCGGATGAGATACGTATGGAGATGAGAAATGAGAAATAAAAATTGCTCTTTTAGGAAATAATCTAAAGACACAATGTTGAAAAGGTACCTACGTAATATATGTACGAAAATGTATATAGTGAATAGACCTCTCGTTCCCAATACAAAGACAGTTTATTAATTTGTTCTCGGTTTTCACTCATTTCACTCATGTTAGGGTATGGTGATGGCAGTTCCTAGGGTCATGCCCTACCTCCTGTGATGTCCTGTTCGCCGTCCGTGGCTGCGGACGGGTCGTTAGGGTCTGTTAATTCCGTAGAAGTACTCTAGTGGCGTGTGCAGCAGAGATCCCTTGGTCCTCCATTCATTCTCAGAGCGATCAAGTTCACCGGATGAAACCCCGTATGGGGAGATCCAGCGAACGACCTGCTCTTTTAATGTCTGCGCACGACGGATGTCGTGGTACAGAAGAAGGGTTCGGAGACATCAATATTAATTTGTATTTTGTATTACTAGTCTAATATTATTTACTTTAACAAAGTATAAAGCGAATCAGAAAACGAATAAAATTAACTACGCCATCTATTAATAGGTACATATAAGAACTCAATGAATATTTTAAAATTATACATATAGCATAGGAATTTTCTGCACATGTTGATACCAGCAACTATTCATGCATTTAATCAAATAAATAATTTATTTATTTATTGGAAAAGTTACACCATCAACTTATCACTAAGCACTTAAAATTAATATCTGACTTGGGTAACATACAAAGTGATAAGTCTTTAAAGGTGTAAACAACATTGAATCGTAATTATAAGTACCTTAAGTATCAATACTTGAGTAACAATATATTTTTATATAACAGTAATAATCAACAACACTTAAATGATTAGAAAAATTGAAAAAAAAATGTTGTCTTTTCCAAATTTCAGTTGTCTCTGTTCTGCTATGGATCTATTTCCATCCTATTTACGGAACTGAACTACTCTTCCGTCAAAACGAAATTAGTATCAATAAATGCGAATACAATTCTCTTTGAAACCGTTTTAAATGGCAGCTCCACTTTTCTTGCTTTGTTACAGAATACAGAAACGCAATCAGGCATCTGTCGAAATGTCCGTGGAACGGACGTGATGCTGCGTAAGCCGCGATTTTCTTTTTCTAACGCCTTGTCTATTGGGCTTTTACATCCAATATTTGTTATAATATCTGCATAATCGAATAATCGAGTTGCAATTCATTCATTTCCGTATTAATAACGACCGTTTAGATAACAAGTCTTGGTGAATATTCAATGTATTTAAAACAACTGCAATACTTCTTCGAGAGGATTCACGATATTCCATGTTTTGAGGTTCTTGCGACAAACGCAAATCTATTTGAGAAATCCACATTTATATATTTTTAAATTTTACACTTAAAATATTTTATTGATCCACTACAATATAATACATATTTTAAATAAATGAACGTACTTCCTGCTGCTTTACTTTGTACAATCTTTGGGTATACGAGTGACTCATGTATGTAAAGCATCTGAGACGATTTCATAGTTGTTATTTTACAACGTTGATGATGTTGCAAACAAAGATATGTTTTACATGATTCGAACGTTCGAAGTTTCTTTCTTCCTTATCGAAGGTACTATTTCCCATTATACAATAGCCTCCAGAAATTAAATGCCAATCGAGTGGTCCTTCATTAATAATTAATTATTGGGTTATGTCGGACACAGGAGGCAGGACAATGGCCGCCCTTCGTCGTTTATAACTACAAGTGGCACTCTTTGTTAAAACTGTTCGAAAGACCTCCTGACAATAATTAATCTAAAACGGTATGGGCTTGAACAATTTGAATTCCTTTGCTTATTATTTTCTATTTCTTATAGATATACCACCAGCGTAGAAATAGATCGATGCATTGCACTTTCTTTTTTTTTAATATGTCGGGTGGCGAATGAGCAAATGCCACCTTATGGTAAGTGGTCACCATCGCCTACAGACAACGGCGCTGTAAGAAATATTAACCATTCTTTACATCGCCACCAACCTTGGGAACTAAGATGTTATGTGGGCTCATTCACCCTTCAAACCGGAATACAACAAAACTGAGTATTTGATGTTAGAATATCTGATGAGGGGGTCGTACCTACCCAGACGGGCTTGCATAAAGCCCTACCACCAAGTGTTCAATGAGATTTAGAAAATGCTACTGTTTGAGTTGATGAAGAAAAATTGTAATAGCGCTGGTTTAAGTAGGTATTCTGGCACTCATTTGTAATTTTTCCACTATGCCACCTTGCTTCATGTGAATGCGCTTTTCAGCAAAAGGTACAGAAGAAGAGATCGCTAGACACGACATTGAATAATTAATTTTCCTAGTCCTATAAATATATTATGTTATTAACATAATAAATTGGAAAATGGAAATTAGCGATATAAATATACATACTATCGATTTTTTCACAGTAAAACCTGCATTGAATCCGTGGTACTTCTCGGAAAATAAAGATAATAAAATCAGTATAATTCCAGGAAAGTTGCTAGTAGATTATAATTTGTTTTATATCCATATACTGCATGAAAAATTCAATATTTTAGTGTTAAAAACCGAAAGCTAAATTCCAGTAAACTTTTCAATAAATACCATAAATTTGATTTCAGGATTAAAATCATTCCTCCAAATTATAACTCAATTTATAATTCTCTTAATAACATTCATAATTGACTGACACATCACATGAGAGACGCGCAAAGCATTTCACAGCTCAGTTAACTACGTAATGCGTACCCGAAGTTATTGAATGGAGAAGCGAAATACGAAAATCCAATAAAAAACCTGTCAAAACCAACGCACGTCACAGGTGTGAGTAGTTCGTAATGTTTACTTTTATCGAGGATGCGTGCAACAAAGGTTAAAAGCAATTATTCTTTGGATTTCCGCAGACATTTTTAACTTTGACGTTTCATAAATTCAAATCATTTGTAAAAAATACATTGGTAAAGAAGGCATATTATTCGATACAGGATTATATAGATAATAAAAAATCGTGTAGTTAATGCTTGTTGTCTTCCAGGCAGGAGACATAACATACAGTACGTATATAATTGTATTTAACTAACATGCCTTTTTATTTAAATGTTGAAAAAGAGTACCTAACTATTGAGTTTCTTGCCGGTTCTTTACGGTAGAATCTACATTCCGAATAGGTGGTAGCGTTACTTAATATAGTTTGTTAAATGACGATTTAAAAGTGATTGTAAAAACTTACTTGAATAATGTATATTTTGATTTTGATTTTTTTTATTTAATTATAGTTTAAAAATTAAATATTTTTTTATTCTAAATAAGATCGATCGATCGATTCAATAATTCTTCAAAATATTATGTCTAGACCACGTGGTAAGTTAGGTTACTTTCTGTCCTTTTCAGTACCTCTGACGTGTATGCAAAATTCACCATCAAGTTTAAAGTTTAGACGTAAACGTGGGACAAACAAACTTCGCAAATTTAGTATTCGTTAGGAATTTTAATAAATAGATGCATTAAAATTTAAAAACCAAATTATCACGATGTTTTTCTATTTCTGATATTAATAAATGACTCATATTACGTAAAAAAAAACCGTATACTTCGATAAAAAATCGGTTTTTATTGAAGCCGTAATAAAAGAAAGCTCTCTATTTTACACTGGAAGTGTAGAGAAGTTTTAGTAGGTAAAGATACATAGAATAACGAATACGTCATTCTTTTATGAATTGCTCAGTTTCTAAGCTCCACTGGAATTCATATTTTTCATGTCTTGAAGACTCAGCTCCGTAGTATAAGCTATGGAGAAGAGGGGAAACGTCTGTCTGTTCCTAAGCTATACATACGGTTGTGAAGTAAGATTAGTGAAGTGTTCTGCGTACACATCACATCACTATAACGATTTATGTATTTCCTTATTCTATCCGTGCCAACCAGAACGGGTAGCTAGTTTACATTATTATGTAAATAAGCAACTGCTAAATTGCTTTCTAAATTAAAAAAAAATAATGTTGCCCAATTCCATAAGAATAAAACAATCGTTCGACATGTAAATAAATAATAAAATCTATGAAAACAGATAACTATAATGTATAATAAATTATATCATCTGGGGACCTCGAAAGCAAGGGTTACAAGTTTTGTTTCTTGTATTAATATCAGCTTTAATAGAAAAGTTTTGAATATTATTATCGAATATATACACATTTATTCTGTTTATAGGTATTTATTTAAGTTACATCTAATTATTGATAAAATAAAATGTATCTAAAGCAAAAACTAAACGGTGAAAATCAATAAACAATGTCAATGTCATTGGACGAAATTAAAACGTCAATTAGCAGTAAAAAAAAAAACTTATTAAAGTTAGCATGAACTTGTAATTCCATTTAATTTTCTTCGATAAGTTTTAGTAATTAAGTTACTTGTTTATGATGTTTTTTAATATTTAAATTAGATAACAATGGAACACATAAGGCAGTTTGATTGGTTTGTATATTTTTGTGCTTTTACAAGGGATTTAAAACAGTTATGTAGTGCTTTGCAATTCAAAGATAATATTTTGAAACTAGTACTTTAATTAATTTCACCAAAATCTTTTAAATAATTTTAAAATATATAAAGTATCTAAATATTAATTTGACTTTTGTTTAAGGTGTTTTTCTCAACCAGATATATATTTCCTAAAGGAAGATGATCTTAGTAAGAGTGTGACAGAGAAAATACTCCGCAATAAATTCCATGATCCATTCATATCTAGCGATTCAGAAGAAGAAACCCCTAAAATCAACTGGGATGAAGTATTTACCAAGAAAGAGATTGTTAGTTAACTTTATGTGATATTTGTTAAATCTGTTTTTTTTTTATTGACATTATACTAAATTACAAATTGGCTGTTTATTGAAATTCTAAACTTAACATCAAATTATAATTAAAAAAAAAAAAAGGGTAATTTTGATAATTGTGACCAATTAGAGATAGCCAACACTGCTTGTTTTCAGACCTCCACAGACTTATAAACATTTGGAATTTTAACTACATATTCCAAAGCACATTATTCATCATTTTAAGCTTTAACTTATTGTATGCTTGTAGGAGTTTATGTCTAATATTTATGAAATTGTGTAAAAGTACAAGTTTACGCAAGAATCAGTACCAATTACTGTTAACTGTAAATTCTTTTAATTACTTTTAAATAGTTGTATTTAATATAGCCAAAATTATATTATAAATTAAGTCTCTATATAATGTATGAGTCTTTGTTACCTGAATAAAAAAAGATATACATAAAAATATATTATATAATATTAAATATATAATTATTGCTAAATGAAATAAAATATGATAAGGTTGTAACACCAATATTGTTACACAATTAAAATTTTTTAACTATTAAATTTGTCTACTTAATACAGATATCTTACTATTATAGTTGAATAATGACTTACATTATTTTCAGTTGAATAGAGAATATGGTGTCTATGTGCCATGTTTACCAAAGATACAGTACCCAAAGGTCTCAGCCCTCACTGCCCACCAGCAGTATCAGATCCTCAAGGTCATTTGTGCAGATCATCCCCACATCCTAGAACAGGTGTTCATACCACGGCCAACTAAGACAGATCGTCGAGTTTTTGAGGTAAAAAATACAAATAAATTTAAATAATCTAACTTACTTTGTACTTGGTGAAAGGTCTTTGAGCAAGCCTGCTTTGCTCAATACCATTCACAAATCACATATTCTACTATAAACAGACACTAAAAAAACACATAAAACTGACGAAAGAAATTTACAAGCTGTTACTATTAATGTTATATAAAATTCATTTGTTTTCAGGAACTTAAGCCTATATATGAAAAAGAGCAGAAAGAATACATGGAGTGGGCTAAAACCCTCTGGACTAATGTACACTGCGTCAGAGCACTACGTCCCAAGCCGACAATCGAAACTGTTTATGATGCTAGGTTTAAGATGAGAGCCAGTGAAATGGAGTCATATCCTAAAACATTTAATATGGCAGCCCAGATACCTCTGGAATCAAGAAGTAACACCATCGAATTGATCCTAGAAAAGGAATTGATAAATGTAAGCAATATTTTGTTTCTTAAAGGTTGACGACTCTCCTGCGAGCCTCCTCCTACATGTTTGATATCTATTGGACCATAATAATAAAATAAAAAATAATAATATTAGGAATGCAAAAGAGTGATTGTTTATTAGTTACACTTCTACATCTTAACTAATAATCATCAAAAATATAATATAAAAAAGTCATAGGGTAACATGACGACTTTAAATGATGTTACTGAGTTTATCACAAATTCCGCCCCCATGATCACTCGGTTTCTTTGTATGATTAGAAGAGCTACTTAGGTCAGCCAAATCAACTGATTATATTTCATAAAGAAAAAGACACCATATTCATCAGTTATATGATTATCTTCAATTAGTATTAAACCTAAATAAATGTTATATTTTGAAAATTGTAATGAAAATAACACTGAGAGTAGACACATATGTTTTTTTTTTTAAATACGGTCTTTTAAACCAAGCTCGAGTTAATATGAAGTATATATTTATTTTGCAGGTTGATATTAAAGCGTTACCTCAAATTGAATGCAGACCGATAACAAAGAAGCTAAGTATAATGAAACCTTGTTTGATTCCGGAGCCTTGCAACAAACATCCCTGCAGATTCATATTGCCAAGTAAGACCAAGCTTTTCAATCATTAAATATGAACCAAAAAATTATGTATTCCAAGAAACTATATGTACAAAAAAAAACATAAAAAAATGTCATCAAAATCGGTTCAGTCATTTCGTAGTTCACTTCAGTGACACACTCACAGAAGAATTATACATATACATACATATATAATTACTACCTGTTTGTATATACCACTTGAGCGATGAAAATTTAACATATCAGTCAAACATAATTGATTGCTACAGCTCGAACATTCTTCATTCTTGCTTTACAAGCAAATTTTTTTACTACTAAATTAATTATATTATATTTACTATAATTTTTGGTAGATGAAAAGTCAGTTTCCATACTTCCCTACACGGAGGTTCAAAGGGAGCTGGCACAGTTCGCGGTCGACAATGGCTGTCAGTACATAGCCAGCGAAAACGCTCTCAGGTGTCTGGTGGAGCAGGACAGATCCTGGGATATTCCCGTATCCGTCTGCTCCGTGTTTGGACCCGGTACTTTCATCATTTTTTCTTCTCCTTTACTGAAGTACTAGCAAAACTTAACAAATTAGCCAATATAAAATAATGTAAAAAAGGCGCTGCTATTTTATTTATATGTATAGATTCCTAACATTCAAACACAAGCACAAGCCCCAAAATCGATAGCGCAACTGCTTCTTTTAATCGGCAATGAACCTACGCAATATTTTTTTCTCCATAGATGGTGAAACGACGGACGTAGTCGTACTAGGCAACGAGTTCTCAATAAACAGGGAGTCAGTTCTCGTCAGGACCTACAAAGCCTACAAACATCTACTTCAACATACCCTCTTACCGTAAGCGGAAGCTTATTTGTTTTTAACACGACTTGCTCTGTTGCTCTACAGAGCGAAAGCATCCAGACTATATAAACATTTTTACAGTTTTCCAGAGAAATTGGAACAATTTCCTCCAAATAATACAATGTTCCTCCGATCCCAGTCTGGTTAAGCAATCGTTTCTTCCAAAATTGTTTCTAGTATTCTGTAAATCTCGTCTTAGACAAATCACATGAATTCACAACATTCGTCGTACAATAAGTGTCAATTTTAACCAAATTAGAATTTAAATCAGAAAATTATTTCAGACCGGCTGAAAAAAAGAAATTGAACTACAAAAATTATGATCAAGAAAAAAGTAATCAAGAATCAAGCAATATGAACGTCTTTAATGACATGGACGTGTCCTCCGACGATGAAGATAACGGCTTGTGTATAGATGGTATGTACTTATATTATATGTTAGTAGACTATGTGTAATGGTGGTAGGGCTTAGCCCGTCTGGGTAGGTACCACCTACGCATCACATATTCTACCCCTAAGGCTTTTCATCATCATCATAATCATAACAATTGTCATGATCATAATTTTCATCATCATCATCGCCATAATCATCACAATTGTAATAATTATCATCACGATTGACAGAATCATTATCATCATCATCACAATCGTCATCACTATTGTTATGATCGACAGTATCATCATCATCATCATCACAACCATCATAATCATCATTATTATAATCATTATAATCGTCATCATTATGGTTATGATCGACAGTTTCATCATCATCGTCATCATCACAAATGTCATGATCATCATTATTATAATCATTACAATCGTCATCATTATGGTTATGATCGACAGTTTCATCATCATCGTCATCATCACAAATGTCATGATCATCATTATTATAATCATTACAATCGTCATCATTATGGTTATGATCGACAGTATCATCATCATCATCATCACAACCATCATAATCATCATTATTATAATCATTATAATCGTCATCATTATGGTTATGATCGACAGTTTCATCATCATCGTCATCATCACAAATGTCATGATCATCATTATTATAATCATTACAATCGTCATCATTATGGTTATGATCGACAGTATCATCATCATCATCATCACAACCATCATAATCATCATTATTATAATCATTATAATCGTCATCATTATGGTTATGATCGACAGTTTCATCATCATCGTCATCATCACAAATGTCATGATCATCATTATTATAATCATTACAATCGTCATCATTATGGTTATGATCGACAGTATCATCATCATCATCACAAATGTCATGATCATCATTATTATAATCATTACAATCGTCATCATTATGGTTATGATCGACAGTATCATCATCATCATCACAAATGTCATGATCATCATTATTATAATCATTACAATCGTCATCATTATGGTTATGATCGACAGTTTCATCATCATCGTCATCATCACAAATGTCATGATCATCATTATTATAATCATTACAATCGTCATCATTATGGTTATGATCGACAGTATCATCATCATCATCACAAATGTCATGATCATCATTATTATAATCATTATAATCGTCATCATTATGGTTATGATCGACAGTATCATCGTCATCATCACAAATGTCATGATCATCATTATTATAATCATTATAATCGTCATCATTATGGTTATGATCGACAGTATCATCGTCATCATCACAAATGTCATGATCATCATTATTATAATCATTATAATCGTCATCATTATGGTTATGATCGACAGTATCATCATCATCATCACAAATGTCATGATCATCATTATTATAATCATTACAATCGTCATCATTATGGTTATGATCGACAGTTTCATCATCATCGTCATCATCACAAATGTCATGATCATCATTATTATAATCATTATAATCGTCACCATTATGGTTATGATCGATAGTATCATCATCAAAATCATCGTCATCGTCATTGTAATCAAATCGTTATAATTATAATTTTAACACCATCGATCATCATCGTCGATATCTTCATTATTCATTAATATAATATATGGTTATTATTGTCACTATGATAGAGGGATGTCTAAAATTGTTTATTTTTTTGATTATCACCACAGTTAATATTATCTTTATTTCCGGTTTTTTTATTTAATGTATCGATATAATCGATCGAGTTTTCGAGACGTTCATATAAGTTTATACGTCACATGTTACCAGCGACTTCAAAACGTTCGACGCGTTTTTATTGGGACGCTTTTAATTCAAAAATGTCCCTCACCTCGTATATAATCGCACCATTGCTAAGCACAACGCCTGATTCCTTTAATATAAGTAACCTTAATTCGTGTGTAAGTTGTTTTTGTATGTGTGTGTTTTTAATATTTTTTGTTTTACAGATAATTCACAAATGAGTTGTGCGGAGGAATCGCAACCAGCTAACGACGATGAGGAAAGCGAACAAGAAGCAGCGACGAGTGATAACATAAGCGAGAAGCGAAACGAAGAAAAGACGAAGACGGATAATGTGGAGTTCTATAATTGTACTTGTAAAGGTAATTCAGCAAAATCATTAATTTTATTATTTGGGTTCCACTCGCTTGTTTTAGGTTTTTACTAGGTTTTTTTTTTGTAAAAATATAACTTCACACTGGTTCGAACATATATTAAAAAAAACTAGACATATGTTATAAATATGTATATTTTTTTATCTCCAAAAACTTGGTGCGAGCCTATGGAAATAAATGAAATAATTGTGTATGATATGTAACTTTATATATACACATATATAATAACCTAATAAACGTCTGGAAAGATTATGATGATTTCTTAAATCACCATATGAAGTCAGGGCGGGCAACTAGTTTATTTGTAAGACCGTGATTCCAATATTATTGAATAGCTACCTTAATTACTGATACAGGTACTAAAATATGCGCTAAGGCAGATGATTACAGATAATTTGAATGTATTCAATATCAGTTGTGCTTACATCTCAGACACGATGTTCGAGCTGCCGCCCCCCCGGTCCTTCAAGAAGTGGCGGCTCGTTGACAGAACAACCGACGAGAATTTCAGTATCGTTATACACTGTTCGCATAAAGTTCGGGTGAGTCTAATGTATCGTTACATATAAACGTATGAAACTTTTAAGTTTTTCATTTAAGATACATTCAATTACATTATTATTGATTATGAATAAGAACTATTTATTATTTTAAAGATTAAATATTAAACTGAGTAAAATTTATGAGTAATTTAAAAAAAATATTTAGTTTTGGCAACGCTCCACTTGCGTGTGACGTCACTTGTTCTTAAGGATACGGTTCGTATTCGCTTTGTACATACAAATGTGTTAGTGTTGATTGTGATTGAAACATTATTTAGCTTTTAATATTTTTATTGATATAATTTTTTTAAATATTATAAATAAAAAATGAAGTAAAATACTATAGGACAACAACGGCGAAGTGTTACTAGAGCCAATCCCGGAGTATCAGCTGGATCTCGGCGGCAGCGAGCAGTCCAAGTGTCGAATTAGAAGCTTGGCACTGGCGCTCCATCTTAGGAAGAACGTTTCCTTGCTGAATGGTAACACTTTTCTATTTCTTAATATGAAATTACATTTCGACTTCTAAAGTTAACTACTGTATTTGTTAGTCTTTGAATTTACTACAATAATATTTGTAAATGTGTAATCTACAAGTTCAGTTTTTACAAACTCGTCTTTAAATCTTAATTGAACATTGTTAACTTAACGAAATATTTATATCGATAGACCTAATAGCAAATGTTGTAGATGACGTAGATAGTACAAAAAAATCAGCTTGAATACTACTTCGAATTGACGACCATGACCGATGAAAGCCTTAAGTTATGTATACTTATTTATTTAGGCTTTATAATAATACTGAGATCTTCTTAATCCTGTCAATTGTAAACCTACTGGTAATTTTAATTTTTATAAATATCAGGAAGCGAAAACAACCAATTTTAAGAAATGAGTTGCAAGCCTTTTTTATATTTACTTTTACTCAGTGGTAGGGTTTTGTTCAAGCCCGCCTAGGTACGTACCAACTACTCATCAGATATTTTACCGCCAATCACGAATTTTAGTATTTTCGTGTCCTGGTTTGAATACCTTAGCTTATAATATCTTAGCTTCTAAGATTGGTGGCCGTTGGCAATGAAATTTTTTATCACCAGGTCATCCGTTTACTCGTCATTCAAAATTTTAATAATAAACTAACAATTAAGAGTTTAAAATAACTCAATATAAAAGAATGCCGAACACGATTATTTCAAAACGAGGAAGTCAATCATTATGTCACTGAGCTAAGAAATAAATCTACTCAATCTTTCTAAATTTGGGCACGGATACACCAGGATGTCAGAACTTCCTCTGGCACGTCTGAGTCACTCACACGTCTTCGGGTTCGATGAGGTCCGGGAGAGTACGGACCCGGCCGGGCACGTCTCTCACTTCGCCGTCCGTCCTATAGAGTGGCAAGATTACAACGTTCGAATATCCGGCAGTGCGGATCGACGGCGCGACCGGGGAGGTGGCGACTTTCGAAGCGACGAGCGCGGACGGGCTGCGCGCGGCGCACGCGGCCGCGCTGCCGCTCGCGGCGCGCGCGCTGCTCGGCGCGCTGGCGCAGCTGCGCGGCCTGCTCGCGCGCCGCTACGTGCTGCGCCACGAGGTCCGCGCCGCTCGTCTCGCTCGCACCCTCATACACTTCGTTCTCGTATTTTTACGTATCGACAGCATACGATGCCCTCGATTATGTAAAAGAAGTCAATTCACTAAACCCAGTGACATTGAAAATTCTAAAGATAAGGGAGAGCATTGATATAAATTAGAAATAAAAAACATCCGAAGTTGCACCCCCGGACCGCCGTTTAAAGCGGATAGGGAGGAGCTACTTTTATTTTCTTTATTATTTTTGGTGTACGCGATGTGTATCGCGACCTCCAAAAACCCATACGTGGGCCGCCTTCACCGCCGATACCGCTCCGTTGCAGCCGGGCCACGGCAGCAACGCGCTGCTGTTCGCGGGCGCGGCGGCGGCGGGCGCGGCGCTGCGCCTGCACTTCGACTGCGCGCGCGCCGCCGCCGACGACGAGCTCGGCCTGCGCGCGCCGCCCGCGCTGTGCGCCGCGCTGCTGCCCTACCACAAGTACCTACCGCCCCCCTCGCCCGTCCTCTGCCCCCCGGCACACACCCCCACCCGGCTCGCCGAGGTTCAGTGACAACCGTGAGGAGATGAGCGAAAAGGAGACGAAAATGTCGATTGAATATACGCAGGGAGATACGATAGGAGCGATATTTTCACCTGATTAATTACAAAACGTCTCTCCCCGCCCATCTCTTTAGCGAGTCCCCGACCTTGTTGCGATTAAATACTATCCCGTCCGGCCGTAAGGCCTCGGCAATAACGGCCCGTGATAGCAGTGCGCCCCGCCCGCAGACACCGGCGCATGGCCCCGTGCGCCTTCACCCCGCACGAGCAGCACGTGTGCCGCCGCGCCCCGCGCCTGCGCGCCGCGCGCCCCCCGCCGCGCGCGCTGCAGGTACGCACACACACACGCACACACGCACACACGCGCACCGCGACACTCGCGCCGATTCGACCGGCCCAGCGGCTTGTTCCGCCAGTCAAAAATCCACTATCACTGCTTTCTTTCAATTACCGATCTGTTCACTCACGAAATCGCACCCTTCCACATTTTACGAGTAGCGTTAGACTTTGTAGACATCTATTTTTTTCATAACAAATACATTATTCCCTATGCTTACCTAAAATAAACAAATCTTGAAAGCACGAGTGTCACTCGTATTAACGCCCGCCGATATATTAAAGTGACGACGTGAGTGAATAGATCTACATTATTACGTAGCACAGTGCGTGCGCACTTCTACAGTTCATTTTTGAATTTCGATACTCCTGGCGGATGCGAGTCGGACGAGAGATTCAGCGCTACATATGATACAAATCAACAGTCGAAATAAAAGTTATAATTATATTGACTCCTCTTATATACTTTTACTTTTAACAAAATATTTAAAGTTCATTCGACACTACGAAAATATTTATCTTCGTGAAAATCTAATTACCTAATTCTAAGATACTAAACTCATTAAAATTGCCACAAAAACAGCCCTACAAACGGCTACACTACTACACACATATTAATTATACTGACATACATACATAATTATTAACTAATACCTATCAGTAATCACACAAGTTGCCCTTGTAAATGAACATGTAGCGCTGAAGTTGAGGTAGGACTTGCACTCGCGACTGTTCACTAGCTTGTTTCATGCTTTTAAATAACTATTTTCGGAAGCGAAATAATTTACAATGCAATTAATTCTATCCATGTAATCATAGAACAACCACACGGATCTGTAACTCGTTTTTTTAAGAATACGAACAATTGAAGTGGTCACCACCTCTCATCGATACTGACACTAAGAAATCACTTCTTAAACTGACAAAGTGGCACCATAGAATCTAAGATGCTATCTCTCTTGTGCCTGGAATCTGGCCTACAGTCGTGTAGTCAGTTTGGTGTTGAATTTTCAATTAAACCGCAAGAAAATTTAATTATTTTGTCAATATATTATAAGATGATGATGTTAAGACCAAATTACACTTCTCTGGTCTACGCCGTTCATAATCTGGGAAGAAATCTTCCAAGAGTTATTATTGAATATCGATTTATTGTTATGGATATATTTTTGCCAATAAGATACATTTAAAAAAATTGCATTTTTTTTTATATACTATCTTTGCATGGGCTTTTCTGCTACTATCCTCTAGACTAAAATTATTGTATCGAAATTATTAAATATAATATTCGATTATCAGTGTTACTAACTATATATGTATGTATTAGATTTGAATTTATATCACCGAAACATTAATATTCTTGAAACTTATGTGTAATCATAGAAAAAATATATGCCTCTACAGATATATATATACCTTAATAAGTATCAGTAAGTTTTCCGACGTTCTTCTCTTGAATAATATTTATAATCGTTTTAGTTTCATTCTTCATTCTTAAGAATAATAAATATGAGTTGTATTTAATTTGCCATGCTAGTATAGACTGATAGGAAAATTCGAGTATTAAACCGAGACATTCGAACTATAAATAGGACAAATTATTAAAACATATTAGCTAATTTTGTCTGTTTTCAATCATTTTATAAAGAGAGCCATATTGCTTTTTTCTTGTTTATGAGAATTTAATATTTTTTCCATCTTCATAATATTAAGCTATTTCAATTGAAGGCGGATAAAAGGTAAATAACTTGTAAGGTGCTAGGGGTTTGACGCTTCAGTTGTTTTTGATTTGCATATAAGTATGAATATACTCGGAAGTAAATATTCTTTACAGATTATAATCTGTGAAATGTCTAAACGTCAAATATAATCATATTTGACGTTTAGGCATTTCACTATTAATTCTATTAATTATATATCACAATGTCTACTGAATATTTACACAAATATTAGTGGGATGATTATTTATTTTCTTAAACATCATAAAATAAAAACACGTTAATTTCAAACAATAATAATATTCAATCAATTATATTCATTCATCATCTATTACATGAAGGCATTAAAATAACCGTGACAAAGTTGTCTGTTAAAATGTTATCTAACTTTAAGTAAATTTAAAATTAATACTAGTTTCGTCATTAGCTCAAACTGTGTTGTGTAGTAATGTAAAGCTATAGAATATTCATTAATAATAATTGTAAGGTGTCAGTAAATTGCATTGAATTTGTTTGTGAATTGTGAAAGGTTTAAAGCTTTTCATATGTCTTGCTTCAATTTAATATTTAAATTTTTAACTGTCTGCCAATGAAATACTATTCAATTTCCAATTATGTACTTCTATTGAATTTTTATTTATTATTATACAATTAAAATTTATTTTTTTACAAATCCCAATTCAACTTCTTCGATGGTTGTTGTAAATTAATATATATTTTTTATGTTACCTACATCACGTGTTCGTCGATTCTAATGAGATCTTTGTCTGTATGTCAACGTTATATAAAGATTGGAGTTCGTATGTCTGGTCAATAGTAATATAGATCTGAAATAAAGTATGCAATATTTAACAAATATTACTTTTAAATCGTCTGTAAAACTTTGCCACGTGTATTCGTAGTCACCTCGATGGAAGAACTCGAATGAGAATACGAGTGTACGATGTGTGACGAGCTGTATGTTCTTGGTGTTTGTTCGTTAGCTGGGAGCGGACGCGGAGGCGGGCGGCGCGCGCGCCAAGGTCGGTCGGCTCGGTCGGCTCGGGCGGTAGGCCCGCTAGGCTCGTAGTTACGGCCCGCACGGCGCGCACGGACGCTCGTGACGCTCGTGACGCTGCGCGAGTTTGGAAACACTCTTTACCAAATCGGCGAGCGTATTGCTATCTTTTTCTCTACTGCGACCGCTGGAGACCCCGAACACCTTCGAGTATCGATTGGCATTTTTACGAACGTCAGGAGCTACTGCACCGATGGCCTCGAGAACTACTGACCGAAGTACCGTCGAAGGGGAAAGTTTAAGCGTTTGATTGAAAAAAATAATTGCTGTTTTAATTTTTTTTTTATGTTTTAGACTTTCTTCGGCGACCGTACGGATGTACTTTGCTTCTGAAAGTATGTATGTAGCTGATTTGTTTGTGGATAAACTCATAGAATACACTTTCGACATTGAACTTTTTTATATATATTTTTTTTCGAAGATGTGTTTATTTTAATTAAAAATGCATGAACATGATTTACAGTGGCTGCTTAGCGTGACGCTATGAGGACGTATTTCCTTCATGTATGTTTTTAGTGGTCAGTCTAAATCTCAATACTGTAATTCAACATGATAATTAGATACTTTAAAAAAAAACTGTTATCATGGTGTAAATTACAAACATTTTTTTGTCTGTTTGTCATAATTTTATTTGCTTTTATTTATTTGAGTGACAGTAATGAGTATTTAAAATTACTCGATACTCGTCGAGCTCATACTAGCGTTTTATTTCAACAATTATTCGAAACCGTTATCACAATTCGTTTGTTTCAGTGGCCAAAGAAAAAAAAGAAGAAGAAGAAGAAGTGCTAATGGTGTAACCGCCGTCAGTGGTAATAAAATACATATGTAATCAAAGACGTCTTTTATTGATTAACACAATATACAATCTATGAGCACCTACGGTCTAAGTAAATAATAAATATATCCCTCGAGTATTCACGAAATACTCTCCCGTCCGTCGGCGGTCACTACGCAGCCTCGTCGAAGTACCCGTCCAGCTGGGCCGCGATCTGAAAGGTAACATGTGGCATAAGCCGGCGGCCCGGGGGGGGGGGGGTGCTATGGGTGCGACCGTTCGCTCGGCCGGCGGGCGCACCTGCAGCGGCGTGTACTTGAGGTACTTGTCGGGGTTCTTGCTGAAGGCGGCGGCGGCGGCGCGCGCGTGCAGGGCGCCGTAGGGCGGCAGCAGCGCCTGCTTGTTGGCGCGCTTGAGCGCCTCGCGCAGCTCGGCGTCGGGCACGCTGTAGCTGCGCTGCGCGCGCGTGCTGTCCTCCCACTCGCGGTTGAAGGCCTGCCGCACGCATTCCAATGTTGTCCTACACTCCACCCGACCGCCTTCGACCACCACGCTCGGTGGTGACGATTACGGTCTCATTATATTATATTAAATTATCGTGTGAAAGGATCGACTCACGGAAAACTTATCCTTCAGCATTTGCCTGTCCTTGTCCCTCAGCTTGGCCGGCAGAGGCTCGTCTAGCACCAGGTGAGATAGCAGTTTGTTCCAGCTGAAACGACATTGCGTCACCCATACCTTCGTTGTATACTTGTGACAAAAAAAATCATAATTAGACTGTAATGGAGACAAATTACGAACTATCGCAATATAAACGAATCATAATATTAGGAGCTCCAATTTTTCATACACTTTACAAGTTTCAATATAAAACATAAAATACCTTTGTATATACGAATTCTTGTAATCCTGTATCATATCGCGATAGTTTGCTTCGCACTCTGGTTCCGCCAACATCAAAATATCTAGGAGCCCACTACGCTGTAAACCCTACAAAAGTATTTAATTTAAAATGTTATAAAAACGCCCTGACTGCGAAATCACTTTGTAAATATACTAGAAACTACTACGTCAAACAATGCACAATAATAATAAGTTATTATTAGTTTTCTTTTCGTTTCAATGGCCAGGCCAAACAACGACGGTTGTTGAAATGTTATTCAAAATTTCTAATGATTTTTGTCAGCCAACTTATGATGGTGGTTCTAAATACTGGACATGTATATCCGACATTTTTCAATATAAAATAGAGCTAAAGTTTTAGTATTGTACGAAAACCATATACCACAAAAAAATATCAGTATCCGCCGATCATTCAAAAATGATCTGATGATGATGATGAAAATGATGATGAAATTATATTTAAGTATTATGCATTATTACTGGTGGGAAAAATGGATACAGCTTGTCTAATGGCAAATAAAGTAGATATGAAAAAAATAAGCATAACGGCTGCGTTCACACAGGGGTAATTAGTTACCCCACCCCGAGAAAATATAGCCCCGCAACGCGGTTATTCGGCTACTGAAGTAATGGAATCACACGTGTCTATTACCGACTGATGTCGTTACTTGTATCAATTGCAAAGATTTTAGAACTCTAATTTCACTTCCTGAGCCGGGGGTAACTAGTTACCTCATGTGGCTACTAAGGGTTAAATTATTACCCAAAAAATAATTGTTCAATAAATGTGTTATAGTTTTTTACACAACAATCCTTAGATTATTCGCAAAGGGTTTATGAAGGGCTTTTGATATTAATAACTTAATAAGTGTTAGTAATAGCTATATAAATTACAATATTTTCAAAGAAAAAAAGTATACATATTATATACTTATATAATTTATATAAGTGGTTAATAAAAATTACGCGAGTAAAAAAAGGCGTTTTCCTTACCTGTAATAAATACAAAGTGTTGTTAAGAAGGAATATCGCTTTCAGCGCGTCCGGATACTGCTCGCTTTTGTTCCTCAATGATAAATTCAATTGAGCCAACACTTTACCTAGATTTTGTGAAACGAAATATTATGTTTGAAATGTATATCGATCACCTAATGACAAGTGATTTTCATTGTCAGTTATTATTACAAAGTTAACATTAAAGCATATAACTTTGTTTGCAATTTGATACTATGAGTAATTAGCGTGAAATTTATTATATTTAACAATTGGTCAAAGTCGTCCACGATAAGTTTTTTCCAATAAAAGTCACTGAACATAAAAATCATATTCCTGCACGTTCATCGAGACAATATTGTATATTTTAAAATAAAAATCAATCACATGTTATGACTCGTAAATAGCTCAAAAATATCTTTAGAGTTAGGAAAAATGAAACGGATGGACCAGATTTGATATATAAACTTAATAATGAGCCGACTTCTCTGCAGAGTCCGAGTAGAATAAGTTACAAGTAAACGACTCACGCATGTAGAGCGCCAGCATGAGCGCGTTCCGATCCGACGCCGTCAGCGCCGACGCCGCGCGCGCGTACCACGCCTCCGTCGCCAGCGCCGGACCTGCGGGCGGCACGGTGAGCACGGACACGGACTCGCACGGACACGCACAGCGGGGCACTCACCGATCACGTGCATGTGCGCCGCCAGCGCGTGGCAGTAGGCCAGCGCCGCCGCCGCCAGCTGGTGCACCGTGCCGTCCACCGCGCCCGCCGCGCTGTCGCCGCGCACGCCCTCCACCCACTCCTCCAGCGAACGCACGCACTGCACAGACGACACTCGTGACACTGCCCGTCGGCTCGGGTGGCGCGGACGGCGCGTGGGGGGGGGGGCTACTCACGTGGTGGGTGCAGCTGTTGAGCAGCGCGGCGTAGGGCGCGGGCGACGCGGGGTGCAGCGCGCGCTGCATGTCGGGCTGCAGGCGCTGCAGGCGCGCCGCCAGCGCCCAGCACGCCGCCGCGCCCGCGTTGCAGCGCGCCGCGGCCTTGCGGCTGCGCAGGCACACGCGCTCCACCTCGGCGGCTGCGGGGAGCGGACGTTAGCGGGGGCCGGCTGCGGGCGCGGACGTGCGGGGGCCACTCACCGAGCAGCGCGAGGCAGTCCTTGAGCAGCGCGGCGAGCAGCGCGGCGAGGCGCGGCAGCGGCACGAGGCCGAGCGCGTGGCGCTGCTCGCGGCGCGCCACGCGGCACAGCGCGGCGGCCAGCGACCCCGCCGCCTCCGCCTCGCGCTCGTCCACCGCGTCGCTGCCCTCCTCCGAGTCTGCGGGGAGCGGATACTGCGTCAGTCGCGCGCGGGCACGGGGCGCATCTCGGGCGCTAAGGCACTTACAGGAGTCGTTGATGGACCGTCGCGGGCCGATGGCGAGTCCGGTGGACTGCTCGAGAGTCTGTGACGCCTTCATCATTATATTGATCGCTCGCTTCTCCAGCCTGTTCGATATAGCAAAGAGAAATAATGTTTTCTGTTGTAAAATTAATTAATAATATTTCATTAAAATTTCTGAATACCAAATGAATATGCTTACACTTTTTGTATTTTGCTGGTTCTTCTCTGAGTGCTATCTGTACGATGCAGGATGTTTTTCGTTCTCTGCGAGAAACATTGAAGCACAATACATTATAATGGATATTTATCTAAATTCTCATAAATATACATTCTAAGATGATAGCTTACCATCAGGGGCGAGGCGGCCATCGACCTCGATCTGAGATAATCTTTAAAAGCTATGAGCGAGTTCAAAGCGGCCGGCCCCCGTATAGCGAGCAGCGGCCCGGCTGGAGGCCTGCCGGCGGCGCTGAGCCAGGCTGCAGCGGCGCGCATTGTTTCCAGAGCTATACTCGATGTCGAATTACCACCACTCACACTGACACTATCAACACTTGAATCTAAAAATGAAAAACAAAATTTTATTAAATACTTAATCATCCGGCTCAAAGGACCAAAAAATATTTTATGGCTGAGTATGCTGTTCATAAATTAATAACACATCTCTGCTTGATAGTTATTATATAATTTAAATTTAATATAATTTCTTCACCATCCTGTAAATTGACAAATATATAAAATATTAATACTTTTAAAAGTAAAACAATATTAAAATTATTACTAACAACTGATGATGGATGTAAACATTCTTATCCATTGTTTAGACAGTAATTATTATAAAACAAAAATGTATTTACAACATATTGTGTAATGACTCACCTTCCTCTAGGGCAATCATATCCATAAGAGAAGTTGGTGACAATGGTCGAGTATTACGACTGAGGAGCTCTTCAAATGCATTCTCTAATTTTAAAACTCCAGCATTATAAAGTTGATTCTATAAATTTAAAAAAAGACTTTCAATAGAAATAAAATAATTTATATGAAATTACTAACAAACCATTGTTCAATTTATTTAGATAATATTATATCATCTATATAAATAATCTGAAAAATTTTGTTTAAAAATATTAATTTATACTTACAATATTTTCTAGTTCAACACTTTGTGGATTGTTTTTGTTGAAATAATTTTGAGCCTCTGCCAACTTATCTAAAGCCTAAAACAAAGTATTACCGAGTTAGTTATAAAATAGTATTTGTCAGAAGCTATGAAATATTTATCTAAATTATTTTAATATGGCATTTTAAAATTGGTATTCGATGTTCATATAGAATAATAAACCAAATGAAACATCAAACTAAGGTTTTTTGTTTCAGAACAAATAATATTCTACAAAATCTCTTTAGTATAGGAAATACTATAAACCAATCTGTATAGAACTCGAGTTGCCTTTAATACACATAGCAATACATTAACAGAATACATACCTCAAGATATATGTTCAAAGAATCCGTGGAACCTACATGAGGACCTGCTTGTATGATATCAGCTAGATCTCTGGACACCATATAGTAATTAATTACATGATCCAAAGCTGTAACTGTGTGTTCCATATCTAGAATAAAGGTTAAAATTATAATTTATGTTCATCAATACAGCAAGTAAAAAGCACTATGAGAGGATGAACAGTATAAAAACTATAGAACTAATAGTATAAATGTGATAACTTTGTTTGTTAAACTTTCACATGTTAACTACTCGATTAATCATCTGAAAAATTTGCATTCACTTTAGAAAATGTCATATAATACCTGATACCTGCCACTCGCTCACTCATGGGCGGAGACTAGTATGAAATATTACTCACTATGATGTATTTGCTGTAGCCTTGCAGTGTCACCATATAGAGGCAGGACTGCTGTCTCTAGTTGCTGCAATCTCTGCTCGCATGCACCCAGCACATTACAGACATCACTTGCAAGAGATGAGCTTCTCTTTGCAGCCGCTTTAAGCTCTTGGATATTAGTCATTTCCTAGTAATAAAGAGATGGATACGCCCCGTTTAAATATAGATAAAAACATTGTTATGAAAACATATTATTGAATTTAAAATATCTACTAATGATATGTACTATTAACTATTATTTCAATATAATTAAAATCAATACCCTCTTCAACTTCATCTCGATTTCGAATTTTTTCTCCACTGCATACATCTTCTGTTGTATAGTTACTTATATTATCTTGTTAATCTTCAAATATCTGTTTTCTGTTTACAAGGTTTTAAAATCTAAACATACTAAAGAAATTAAAGATTAACAGCAATATTATAGCATAATTCATGAAATTAGAATTACAAACACTACGCCTAGTTATTGGAAAATTAGAAATCACAATCAGTATTCAGTAGATACCTTGTAAAATATTTGTTATGACATTGATGTGGTCTGACGTTTCAATTTTGACATTTAATTTTAACATTATTTTTAATTTGCTTCAATAAGATGTATGAAAGATTTCAATTGATTTCTAAACAATGCAATAGAAAAAAAATACAATAACACATTCACAATTCAATGCAATACAAATATAACAAAAGATAATTAATTATTATGCTTTTGGAATTTGAGTCACATTATGTGAAAGTATCCGATTTAGTATGTGGTGACGTGACGTACGACGTCGAAACGTGGCTGACATTCGTAGCTTTTACTTGTCACATATTCTAATCGTCACTCGTAGAATCGAGGTATTTTTATTTGCGAGACAAATACTAAATATCCCTTCGTTGTTTTTTTGTGGTGGATTAATAAAATAGATCACTAGTGCGTATTAATATTAAATTGGTTAGTAATGTACATGTTCTAATACATAATTTTTTAAATAAACGGTACTTTGTTTTCAGAAAATGGATCAAATTGCCAAGTTTGTTGAGCCTGGTAAGCAGTTCGCCAAGGACTCTATTAGATTAGTAAGAAGATGTACAAAGCCAGACAGAAAAGGTGAGTTCTAAGCAGTTTAACTTTGTTAAGATTTGTCTTCGCCGCCAACTAAGCTATCAATGCTAAAGTCATGTCGAATTTAGTTCATTATGTATGGACTAAATTTGATCAGCTCCACTAAATGAATATATATATACTACTAAATAATCATTTTCATGAATATTTATTAAAATTGTCTTTTTGGTTGAGTTATTAAAAAGGCAGCAGCTGGCTGAACTGACATTCAGCCACTGCATTTCATGGTCTATATATATTTTTTTAACTAACCAACTCAATCGCATCAATTTAAATTTGATACTCATTAAAATGTGTGTTTAAAACTTATGTTATTATTTTGAGATGACCTTTTAATCTGATTGTGTTCTTATTGTAAAAAAAAGAGGATGAAAGCCATTTTCTTTATGTTAAATGTTGTGCAAATTCAAACAGATAACATCTTTCAATAATTGCTTTTTTTAAAAAAAACACGGTTACTTATTATCTGCCAATATAACAAAATATTATATGCCCTATGTCCGTAATAAAACTGGCTTACCTTCCTAGCCTTTATCTTCTGGAAACTAATGGTACCAAGTAGAAAAAAGTAATAATTGAAGATAGTATTAGATAAAGATAGGACATTAGTAAAATGAAGGCATGTGTTTATTTCAATGTTTTGTTTTTTTTTCAGAATTCCAAAAGATTGCCATCGCCACAGCTATCGGTTTCTGCATTATGGGTTTCATTGGTTTCTTCGTTAAGTTGATACACATTCCAATCAACAACATCATTGTCGGATCATAGGCTAGTCTAGTTTAGTTATACCTTACCCTTAAGCCCCTGGATGTGTCTAAGTTAATTCTCACTTTCATAAAACTATCAACAAATTTTACTAGAATAAATTATTTCATTTTTAACATTTGTTTTATTTAAACAAAAAGAAAGTGTCTTATTAGCATGTTATATCATCATTTATAATAAAAATTTGTAATAAATATTTGTTTTCCTACTCATTGACACTCAAAATATAATTGTTCTTCATTCAAGGTGGATTAACATGTATTAAGTAATTAGCTATTGCAATATTTCCAATTTGTAATTCATATTTATTAATAAGTTAATATTGTCTTTGATAAATTACCTACATTTAAGTTATTAATATAGTCAGTATTTAGCACTCCCAACTATCATTAAAAAAGATAACATCATTTAATGGTTGAACCAATAAGTTACTAATAAATAGCAATAAAAAATTACTATATTAATATTATCTTGACTTAAATTAAAAATTATAAATGAATAGAAAGTTAAAATTGGAATAGATTTATTAATTGGTGCATATAACATGTACTGTTAGCTATATATTTTTATAGTGTACTTATGTTAGGTCACAGTATAATAAACAAGGACATTTTTCGATCTTGAGAAATTATGCCTAAGTTGTAAATGATTTTAATAAAATTGTTTCAAACTCGAAATTTGTTTTTATTTGTCTAGTGTAGTTGATTATTATGCCTACCCTTGGAGCCCAGCCTTGTTTAAGCTACACATCTGAGTAGTTATAAAAAAAAGTATAACAATATAAATTAACAATTTATTGACTTTTAGCTACATGCATTACAGTTTCGTTTTATATTCATTTATACATGATTCACTTATTGTCCATAAAAAAAATATTTTTTGCACTCAGTACAGAGTAAAATAATCTAGTTATCACAGATTTGATTTTATATAGATGTTTATTTACCCATGTACAGATTTATTACAATTTATGTTATATATAATTCGTTTTACAATATAATATATCAAGTCGATAGTTAATTACATATATTATTATTTTTATGATTGCCATGTTTTTGAGCCTCTCTTAAAGTATTAATTATACTCTGTTCGCACAGATTATAAAAAATGCATTACGAACTATACATAAATTACATTATGTTTGGCCATGTATAAGTTGTCAGTTAAGCGCTTTCTGCATGACGTGGATGTAGTAAGCAGGGTTGTCGACGCGCTCCAGCGGCTGGAAGTCCGCGTAGATGCTGTGCTGCGCGCGGTTGTCGAACGCGTCATCCAGCATCCGAGTGAAACTGTGCAATCGATGAGGGAAGTAGCACAGGCGGAATTCACTGAAATTTATTATTAGAAGATTAAAATTGTTATTCGCTAAAACTGCATTATCAAAAACCATTATTTTTTTACAACCCTACTGGACACTACACGAATAAAATGTAATATAACAGTACCTCTTTTCCGTTATGAGACCATCGTCTGTAGCGTCGATACAATAGTCGAGCGCGACGAGCTCGGGCTTACCACGTACCACTAATACAGACGTCTTGATGTCGACAGGATATTTGCACTGTAATATTTTAAATAAATATATTTTTGTAAAAAAAATATTCTAACTTTATGAATTTTAATCGTCGCAAAGGTTCACAGAAAATATAAGTAGGTACATAATATATAAGTAGGATTTGAATGATGGATGAGCAAGTGTATAATTATATAAAGATCTTAGTCTCTATAAATAGATCGATAGTAACAGCCTGTAAATTTCCCACTGCTGGGCTAAAGGCCCCTCTCCCTTTTTGAGGAGAAGGTTAGGAGCATATTCCATATGTGGCAAAACTTCGTTGAAATAAATTGTTAAATTACACTTGCTGGTTTCCTCACGATGTTTTCTTTGAATTGATTGATGAAACACAAATTGAGTACATGAAATTTCAGTGGTGCTTGCCTGGGCTCGAACCCGCAATCATCGGAAAAAGTTTACACGCTCTAACCACAGGGCCATCTTAGTCTCTATGCTTGATGTTAAATGATGGAGAAAATAATAGTATATATGTACTTCAGTTTCTGTATGTAAGAGTTCCTTTATAACAAAAGTGACCACAAGAAATAGGGTATTTAATATCTGTGTTATAAAAATATTATGAAATAAAAAATAGTTATCGCTCACGCACAAAATTGTTATTTAATAATATAGATAAGAAGTTATAACATGGCGTTTGATCATAAGTTTTGTAAACAAAAGATAATATTAAAAAGATGAACAAATCATCTTCAAAATTAAAACATTTTTAAAAACAAAAGAGCCTCATGATTTACCATAGTCATACCTAATGGTAGACACCGCTCTCCATTTGGGTTCATTTTGTATTCAAGCATACAGTCAAACTAATGAAATAGTTAAGTCGAGTCTCTCTGAGTTAAATTGAATGTTTTCATTAAAAAAAAAAATTTTTTTTTTTTAAATGTAGGCAATCATTTTTCATCCTTAAGTTCTCGAGTCTACATGTTATATAAATAATAAATCAAAATGCTTGTAAGATCCTACATGAATAAAAAACTATTTTTGCATTTATTTATAACAATTTAAATGCAATGCACTATAAATACATTCCAAATTGAGTGACTACTTACATTGTAATAAATAGAATGTCCAGGGGTTGCACCACTGTTGATCATCGCGTCATAATTTCTGTGATCGATAAAAAGCAGACCACCGGGTTTCAGCACTTTAGCAAAGTTTTTTAAGCACATCTTCTGTGTTCTTTGATCCTCATATTCGTCCAGCAAATGGGCAAATGAATTTCCAAGGCATATCACTGCATCGAATGATGCCCCGGGTAGGAAGCCCTCGACATCTTGAGGGAGCGTTTGCCAGCTCGCTTCTTCAATTACTGAAAGATTAGACCAAGTTACAGTTAAGATTTTTTATTTATTATTTTACACACCTATTTTAAATAGGTAGGCTGGCAAATAAGCTACCGCCATGTGGTGCCCATAAATCATTAACATAGACCTCTGCGTCACCTATATTAATGGAATAATAACAGTAACAAAAGCCAAAAGGATAAATTAAACTGGCTTATTTTTTGCCCAAAAAAATACTTTGATTAATATATGGTGTACCCCATTCAACTTTTATGATTGTTATTGACAATTTAGTAGGATATTATACGCACCCCATTCGTCGTATCTGGAATCTTTTCTTTTTTCCCATCTTGCTTTTAAAGCATGTTTCAACATTTTATCGGATGCATCCACTGAGACCACCTTAAAACCTTCATCGACTAACATCATCGAGTCTATGCTGAAATGGGGAAAATTTTTAAATATTTACATATGGAAACCTGAACCGAACCTGAAATATGGCGCAGAAGAGGTTTAGTTTTAGTTAGTAAAAGGCTAAATTTAAGGTGGGTAACACCAATTTCAGGAATTTCAGGTTGTCAGGACCCACGATTTTTTAATCGCTTGGCGACCCACCCTTAGCTCTCGATTCTTCAAACATTGTACAAACAAACAAATAATTTTATTTTCATAATATTTTCAAATAAAACTACAATAAATTAATGTGAGCACTTATCTGTGCTTAATTTCATCCGATAAACAATTATGAAAGGTCAGCCCGTATCTCATGTCGCTACTCGCTTACTGTCAAAAGATATTCTAAAATATTATTTTTTATAATTTTCGATGATTTTTAACTAGAACTTTAGTTTACATGTAGAAAATTAACGCATTCGATAGTTTTTCTTGACAAAAAAAAAGTGTAAATTGTATATCAGGTTTCGGAGTAAGTGTCGTGAGAGACAGCAAAAACTAGACTATTAGGAATATAAACATTAGTAAAAAGTAGTAAAATGGTCTATGTCTACCTCTCATTGTCTTTGATCAGTTAACAGACATATTATCTTATTTGTCTGTTTTTTTTATATACTAATATACAGATATATATAACATATATACTTAAATTTAAAAAAAAATCGAATTGGTAACCCTATTCACTTACACGAGACACATTTAATGTTTAATAAGTATAATAAATAATATCACTTTTGAGATAACAAGGTGATATTACACGTCTTTGTAACAATTATTTGAAATAGAATATACAATAAGAAAATACTTTCTATGCCAACTATTACGAATAATACTGTAGTCTGGAGTATATGTAAGATAAAATATGTAAAGTAACGGTCTATAGTGTGTAAGTGTCCTACGACTGAGCTTCCTAAACTTTTGGGGAGAATGTTTGGACTTTTGAAATTTATTTCTCTAAGCTTCAACACAGGCGAGTTTTCTCGTGATATTTTTCTTCGCCGCCTTACACCAAATGAACACAACTAAAGCATATGTAAATCCGACGATGTTACCTTAGCCAGTTTTTGAACCGCAATCATGCGTTACGATTTAAGTATTCTAGCTGTTTGGCTATTTCTCTATCTTGTGTTTAGATGTCTATAAATTGTGTTTACATATATATGCCAATGATCAATTAACAAACGTTATAAACTCACCCGGTACCGCACGCCGCATCCAAAACGCGCACACAACCATGCTTTTTCAGCAGTCCAGTTAAGAAGTCTCTATAATTTTTAGTTCTTTGGTTACTATCTCCGATGTACTTCTTCCACACTCTGGCTGCCTTTCCATCAGCATACTGATCCTTGACACCCTCAGACGGGATGCCTTGCGACCGTGAATGGAATACTTTATCCGCTGACATGATTCGCTGCAATTAATTATTTATTATTGTCGTTATTATATTATAAATTATGTTAGTAGAGGTAGGGTTTTGTTTAAGCTAATTTAAATAAGCTCTACGTAATCTATTCCCCGCCTCGTCAGGCGCCACAGAAACTAGTGGGGTTTTCGGTACCCCGCGAATCCCCCCTGTTAATTGGAAGCCCGCTTAGGCGGACCGACTGTCATGACGTCACGGCAACATGCGAAAGCGATTCTGTGGCGCCCACCGAAACGGCGGAGGGTACCGCAGGTTTCTTAGTGGGAATTCCGGTTTACTAGGGTCGTCTTGGGCACTGACGAGTCCCACATACGCCCACTTCGCGGGGAGTTTTCGCGCGAGAAAAACAAATAAGGCTCTACCCATTCTAGTATTATTCTACCGCCAATCACCAATGGTTATTTTATTTTGGTGCACCTATTATATGAAAGCTGAATTGTACCTAGATGTAAAAGAAACATAACAAATAAATTATATCCGAAGAATTCTTAGCTCCTATGTATATAAATATAAATAAGAGATGCCTATATAATATTATCTTACTGTGGCAATGAAAAAATCTCACATTTAATTTATACGCTGACATAAATAAATTAGCCATAAAAAAATCGAATATAATACATTATTCTACATAAAGTACCATATATAAATAGCATACTTATTAATTTTAAAATTACATCTTTATAAATAGTTTTGGTAATTCGCAAATGACATACAAACAGACACTGATTGAAGCTGCCATGCCGCAAAGTGACGCGTTACAATTACCGCTTTACAGATATATGTAGGAAGAGGAACGTTTTCACTACAGACATTTGAACTGCAATGCGGCTATAAAATATTCATAACGGGAATTGAATCGGTATACCTATCCCAAAACAAATAGAATACAATATTACCAACATAAGTTAATTCAGTTAAGAATATGTTATATAACATACAACGTACGATAAAGTAATTTACACAATGAAATATTTGTACATTATTTTAATGTAATCGCTCATTTTTTGTTAAATAGAATTCGTTAGAAACTAACACTATGTTTAATTTAGAGAAAATTTTAAACGAGAATGTTTCTCTAATTCGATTGTTTCACTTTAACTTCTACTCATTTGATTCGTTTAATTTAATTCCGAACTATATGTAGTCTATATCAATAAATCTGTAAACAAAACTAACTGTTCATTATATGTCTAAAATGTTCAAAGTTCATGTAAATAAACTACACATACAAAGGTTTAGCTGTAATATAATAGTGTTCGAAATTTAAATAATAAAAAAATATATTTGTTCCAAACATTCAGTAACAGTAACGTCAGTAACACGATAGTGGACTCACATTATATGACGCAACAATCACGCGTGTGTAGGGAGAATGTGTGGAGTGACTGAGTGTACACTTCTAGTCACCGTCGCTACCATGCCGACACTGCCGCAAATCAAATGTGCTCGCTTGATAAAAATCTGATATCACTAGGTTTGTTTCCCGGCTTTTTTAAACACAAGCATTTGATTTGATTGAGAGGTGTAGGTTGACCTTTAATATGTCTGTGGACGTCATTTATTATTTTGTTTGATATGATAGAAGAACATAACAACATGTAGGTATTAATTCATAGTTTAACATAATTTAATATTTTATTTTAATAATAATAAAAAAGACGATACAATTGTTTAAAATATTTTAATTAAAAAAAAAAATCGAAATTTATAGAAAAATCGCTTGAAAAAGAAAATTATATCTGGTAGATTTAACATCTAACATCACTTATTCTCTTGCATAGTATTCTTACCTATTCCGAAAAATATAGGTACCTACTCAATTAATATAAAATTGAAAATTTTACACACAAACGTCCATGACGATAATGCTATATATAATTCACAATTCATCATTCCGGATGCCCGTCAACTCTCGCATATCTTGTTTTCGCATCGTGTGATGTAATATTGTTGTTCCTTACAAGATTGGCGTTTGTGTCCATGCCGGTCAATAACGTTTATTTTGATTTTAAATATCAAGTTTATGGGAATAAGCACTAAGCTTTTAAAATTCGCAAATGTATCCTCTTAATTATTTGATATTTGGAAAATTATTTTTTAATGAATTTGTATTATTAGCATTAGCAGCCTGTAAATTTTCCCACTGCTGTGCTAAAGGCCTTCTCTCCCTTTGAGAAGAAGGTTTGGAGCATATTCCACCACGCTGCTCCAATGCGGGTAGGCGGAATACACATGTGGCAGAATTTCGTTGAAATTATACACAATTAGGTTTCCTTACGATGTTTTCCTTCACCGCCGAGATGAACTATAAACACAAATTAAGCACATGAAAATTCAGCGGTGCCTGCCTGGGTTTAAACCCGAAATCATCGGTTTAATGAATATTATTGAATATTTAGATTGTAATGGATTTTATTCAAATTTGGATGTTTGATAGTTCGAATGTCATATGGAGACTGTTGGTTTCCCATGATTTTCCGTTTTACGTTAGTGCAAAACTACATCTTTGTAATCATTATTGGTGACTCTATCAGTTTGAGCGACTCTATAATTTATGTTTTTATTTAATTTAATTTATGGTTTCGACTCCAGAAAAAATACTTATGTGTTATTTTTATTTTTTATTAAAAGCAAAGACACCCGAGACTCATTTTAATATTTCTCGATATTCCTTGATTTACGCGCATAAAAAATCTAAGTACTTATTAGTAGGTACTCAATTGTTTATCACGATGACATTTTCCTTACAATCGTACGTATGATACGTCATGCAACTTTTGCTAATATGATTGTGTCTTGTCATTATTTATTAGCTACATATACCTACATTATACAATGCATTAAAAATAGGTATATTTTAAACTAGTAAGCAATTACCAACTAGATACAAATCTAGTAGTTTGAAATATACGATACATAAAAAAATGTATCACTAGTACCTCGGGATCTTAATACTTAACATAAAACTTTACCGACACCACTCAAACCCCTCATATTAAAAAATATGTCATCAAATCAATCTCCGTACAAAATTTCATCTAATTCAGTTCAGTGGTTTAAGCGTGAAGAGGTAACAGACAAACATTATAATGTTAGTATAGATATGTACCTACAAATATATAATTCGATGAAAGTTTTTTTAAACTTGATGCTGCTGATTACCTTTGAATGAAAGTACGATAAACGTCATCAACGATAATGTATATTTACATCAACATTATGTACATTTATAATAATATTTATTATTATTTAAACATTGGGTAAGATATAAATGCACTATGCATCAAAAAATATATTTGCGTAGTTTTTCAAGTAGGATATATGTACAAGTAGGAAATTGTCTATAATAATAATCAAATTTTAAGTAACCTTATTAATCGGTAATAGATTTTCCTTTTCACTATTAAAATGTTTTTTTTTGTTTAACAACTTGAACTGAAATCATATTGAATTAGGCCGAGGTGCGTATCGTCATATTTTTTATTTGAAATAATAAGTTGGTATTAGATAATGTCATTCCGATTTTATACGGTTTTTTATTATATTATCAGTCGTTTTATTACAAATAAATATTTATAAACGTGTCTTGTAAGATACAAACAAGAGATAAATAGTTATTTAGTATCATGGGTTATTTAGTATCATCTTGGGTTAGGCCAAAAGAGGAGTTTATGGTTTTAGCAGATTGTCTATGAAGCGATATTTGATATATGACGTAATAACGTCTAATAATAATGATAGATGACGTAATAACGTCTCCTCTTTCTCATTATTAATTATAAAGTTTCGAGTAATGAAGTTACAAATCACGAGCAGAAATCAATAGTAACAAACGAGCATCGACGCGAGTTTGCCGACGTGATGGCCAGCGAGCGGACCGCGTCTGAGCCCATTCTGATCTCGCGGATTATACGATATAACTATAAATATCACTATTAATACATTTAGTGTAGCCTTTATTTGATTCTTTATATATTTTTTTGGTTGAACATAAAACTGTACCCTGTCCATTAGTCACATTTTACATAATTTATGAGATTTTTCAATTGAGACAAACTGAAAAGCTAAATAATACATATTTACTTGGACATTAGTAAAATTGTATAGGAATATGTTAAAAATGGTGCATTTTCAATTATCCCGCAATACTTTATTTAATAATTGAAACTATTTTAACTTATTCTATTAATTTTAACTTATTCTATCTTAAAAATAAAAGCTCAATACGGTCTGTTCAATACAATATAGATTTCTAATGTCAATGGCTACTTGATAGGCTAAGACTGGAGTATGACCAGTGATATTTTGAGTCCAATATTATTAAATACAAAAATAAATCAATCATTGTGTTGTATTACTACTTGTAATGAATTTTATATCGTAAACAAAATGTTCTTCTTTCACATTCCAGCGCCAACATCATCTGCATCTATGCCGAGCATGGCCAGGTCGTCCAGTTCCTCCTTGTTCTTGGTGGACACCGTGGGTGTCGGCATTCTAGTCAGTGCAGTCGGAGTCGTCGCAGTGTTCTGGTTCTCGGCTTGATTGGGGGTTAAATTCACATTGGCCGTGGCCGTATTCTTACCCTGATTGTCATTCTTTTTGTCCTGGTTACTTTTGTTTTGATTCTGCCTGTTCTTATTATTCTGCCTCTGCTTCGGACTCGGCACTATCGGGACGTGCGTGTCGTACAGCTGCGGACGAGGCTGGAAGAGCGGCGAGTTCATGTCGAAACCCATCATCATATGGGGGGGCGGCTGGCCGAGGATACTGAGCTGGGGGAAGGAGGGCATGACGCCCCCCAGCCCCAATCCCGGGGGGAAACCCGGGGGCGCCAGACCGGGCAGCCCGGGGAAGAGCTCCTGCTGCGCCATCTCGGCGGACTTCACCTCCGACGGAAAGATTATGTCCAACGCGTCCTGGAAATCCTTGGGCAGCGTGGGCGGCGGGGCGCTCGTCGCTCTGGAACGAAATCACAGGTCACTAAATCACTCGTGAAAATATTCCACGTGCACAAATATTCACTCGCAACAGTCGAGGGCAATAGGGCCGCCGGAGGGCGTGGCAATAGCAAGTGCGGCTCACGGCGGCGGCGGCTGCGCGGGCGGCGCGTGCGGCGGCAGGAAGGCGTGCTGCAGCGGCAGGCCCGGCAGCAGCATGGGCGGCGCCAGCTCCGCCTGCTGCCGCTCCAGCTGCGCCTTGGCTATCTTCTCCTTGAACTCCGCCACCTGCGGGCCGACCACATTCGAGGCGTGAGGTTCCGGTCGGAGGAGTACGGGTACCGTTACTTATCGAGTTATACAAGACGGGAGGGCGGAGGGTTTCAAAAATTTCATACAATTATGGTCAGTTATTTTCATAGACAAAAAAAAATATCAACATCTTCAGTCTTACTCTTGTGCTACCTGTGAGACCTGCAAAATGACGAGGTGTTGCTGTATTAAACAAAACTTTGTTGTAGTTACGAGTACTATTTTTTATATAACTTCGTATTATGAATTATTAATAATAAGAAAAATATTTTTTAAATATCAGTTATATTATTGTTATAACATTCGACGCTGATGCACAATACAAATATGAAAACACAAACGATACCTTTTTTTGTATCTCCGCGTCCATTTCTTCTCGCCTCTTCTTCGATACCTCCTCGTCTTCTTTTTTCTTTTGTTCCTCTTTCTTCACTTCATCGACCTTTGAATTTTTACTCAAGTTCTTGTAAACGGGCATTTTACCTACGGAAAAAAAAATCGATACTAGATAAGGACCCTGTCGACTGATCCGGAAAGCAACACGCATGGGGAACTCGTTAATATAAAAATTATAATCGTCAGAAACGATGAGTGGGTGAGACATCCGCAAACGTCCTCGTACAAAACCCTACCAACCACCAAGCAAACATATTTCACAGTAAACACTCACCGATGAACGGCATCTTGCGAATATCCGGTTTCTTGGACTCCTGCCGCGGCGGGCTCCGGCGCTCCGAGTCGCGGTCGTCCTCTCGCCGCTCCTCCCGCCGCTCCTCCCGGCGCTCCTCCCGGCGCTCCTCCCGCCGACGCGACTCATCGCGTCGCTCGTCGCGCGAGCGCGATTCGCGGCGCTCCTGCTCGCTGCGCAGCAAAAGATCGTTATAGCGCGCGCCTGTGTGCGTGCGTGCTTGTGTGTGTGTGCGTGTGCGTGCGTGCTCACCGGTCGCGGCGCGGCTCGGAGCGGTGCGCGCTCTGCAGCTTGTCGAGGGTGATCCTGCGGGCGCCGAACATTCGGTTACACGATCGGTTAACACGTTAACGTTGGGTTACCGGGGACTTATGTTATCGGACATAAATCGACTGGTGTGACTAAAAATGGGGAGTGCTGTAATTATTTTTTTAAATGGGACATTTATTTTGTCGTAGGTAATTTCGCTTGATGTGTCATTTAACACTAAAATAAATTCCTCCTTTACCTCGTTTTAATATTATCGAGCAGCTTCCGATCGTTGTCGTTGAGACGCTCAACTTGTATGGAAGACATCCATTCGCTTAACTTGTCGTCCGAGTCATACTTGGACTTTGATTTCTTACCTGAAAAAATACTTGTATTTATATGAAGCATACTAAAATGACTTGACTTTTATTCCGATTTTATCGTATGTTTATTGTTATTTACATATATACACAATGCTTAGCTTGTATATGTACAGCACGTGGAAGGCGTAACAAAACATTATAGAGCGGGGTTTGTCACGACTGACTCGTTGCCATATGTGCTGAAATATCTTCAAAAACACCGGAATCACAAACACAGTGCCGACGTATACTCACTCTTCTTCTTCTTCTTGGGCTCGCTGTCGGAGCTGGAGGAGTCGCTGCTGGAGCTGCGCTTGCGCTTGCTCTTCTTGCTCTTGCTGCGCGGCGACAGCTTGCGCGTGGTGAAGCCGTCCTTGCTGAAGGTGATGGTGTGCGCGGCGTACTGCGGGGCCTCCTCCGCCTTGCCCTTCGCCCCGCGGGCCTTCTCGAAGGCCTTCTGCCGGTCCGACATCCAGTCCGTCTCCCAGTGCGGATTTTGCTCCACGAAGTTCTGCAAAGTTCACAATCATACTAACCCGCTGATCCAATGTCAGGATCGTCAACGGTTCGAACGAATTCACGGTTTAAGTACAATAAGTTTGGTCAATTAGGGTAATTGACTAAAGTTTTTACATACACCACACAATCGTATCAAAGTCGAAGATGTCGATGGAGTCGGACCAGCAGTAAATACCACCATAAGTATGGGTACCAATTTACAAATTAACAACGGAGCAGCTTGGTACATTAAGTTCCAAACTTCTCGCCCAACAGTGGGCCGCTCATTGCTAGTGGTCCTAGGTATGACATACGGTGTAGTTCTTGGAGTGCGTGACGGACTTGAGGTGGGCGGAGGCGCAGTGCAGGTCTCCGATGAACTGGTCGCACAGCTTGCAGTACCACGCCGTCGACGGCACGAAGAACTGCAGGCCTGGACACACGACACCGAGTTACACGAGATACTCCTTGACACGACACTTATAAAATAAAGTATCTTCACTTTGCGAAACAATACCTCTGATGGGTGTCCGCTTGGTGGGTGCTGCGGGGAAGCTGGGGAAGCCTTCGTTGACGCCCGACACGGAGTGCCAAGGAGCCTCCATGTGCGCCGCAGCCATCCTGACACAACAGGGGTGTCAGTAGGGTTGCATGTTACTTTACCTCATAATAGCTCGCATAACTACTGAATTATAGAAATGCTTATACCAAATCATTATAAGTTTAAACAGATTAAGGAACAATTTTAAATCATTAATTCATATTTATTTTATCTTAAGTCAGCTCCTGTATTTTATGGTCGGGCTGATTGAGACTAGTGTGTGTGCGTGTGTATCTATGTGTGTGTTGCCACTGACTTGTGATGTGCGGGCGAGTGCAGATGGTTGAGGTACTCCTTGGCGGTCGGCGGGAACTCGTTGCACACGCGACACCAGTGCATCTCCGGGTCGTAGTACACATAGTTGAACTTCTTGCCCGACGGAGACCTACAACCGCAGTCAGACGATCACACATGGAAACCAACTATAATTACAAATCGCTTAAAACTCTACGAAGTTTAAATATACAAAAATATAAATACTTTTTTTCTTATAACAAAATGAATTAAATGTAAATTTACCACAGCCCGATAGCACATTAAATGTACTAGTTAATACTGAGAAAAACCGGAGGACGAAACGTAGTAAAGAAGATTCTATTGTATACGCATTAATACATGTATTTATTGACGTAACACTTCGTGAAAACGATGATTATGAATATTTTTTTTTAAATTGTAAAATAAAACGATTTATTTATTATACGATTTATACCGATTAACGATAAATAATAATATAAATGGAGCGATAATTCGCTCTATATTTCGGTAATAAAACGACAAACTTATTAACATAACATATATTTATTTAAATGTATACAACAACTAACAATTACTCAATACTTAATGTAACATTGGTGTGTCTCATAATATTATAATTATATATCTATTAACAAAGCTTGCAAACAGGAAACAGTTTAAAAAACAATTCAAAAAGAATTCCAGCAATTATTATTATAAAGCATAGAATTTATTTAAATAATAAATTCACAATAAAAAGTAATTTCTTCGCTTCCCATCAATCCTCCTTACCCGTACTTCTTGATATACTTCCATAATAAAAAGCTCAAGCTCTTGCATTTTCGTTAAACTGTGCACTTCTTCTGTACATAGTAGTCATAACCACCAAACATTATTGTAATTAAATATCAGAAAAATTCAAGAGGATGACAAAATATACATGAGAAATATGTAATATATAATAATATTTACACTAGATACAACATATAAAAGCGACCAATAAAAAGTCCGAAGCAACAAACCTCGATTTGCGTTTGGATCCGCGATCAGCGGACTCGTCCGAGTCGTGTATCTCCTGAGCCTCCTCGCCGATGATTCCGTTCAACATATCCACAACGTTGTTGATAGTCTTCAGTTTGTTCTGGATCTCCAACTATGCAATGCAAGGTAACACGATGCAGGGTTAGCTTCCGTCCCTAGATTCTTAATGATATACAAGCCTAGATATAAATAAGCAAACATCTCTCACAACAACGAATTCTTCAGCGAGCATAATCAAGGAATTTTATATGAATAAAAATTGAACATATCACATCGGCAGAACATAGTCAAACCTGGAGTTTGGTGTTCTCTTTGAGAAATCTTTTCGTGTCGGGGCTCGGGGAGCGCTTGGAGTCCCCGCGCAGTTCGCTCCGTTGGTCCTTCAACGTGTCGAGTTCCTTTTTGAGAATTCCAGCCTTCTTTATGTAATCCTCGCGTTGCTTCGACAGAGCGGCTTTCTGATGACGCATTTCGGTCTCTATGGCCGCTGTGACGGAAAGCATAAGTGATGATTACATTCATACTAAGGAAATTAAATATTATATTTAAATTGTAGCATATCACTTTTACCATTTAGTTAAATTGCACTTGATATCATAGCAAATAACATGTTTGATTTTGTATGCAAAGCTCAAAATCCTGGACAGGCCCGATAGTGCAGTGTTTAGGCAAAATTATTTAACTGAAATAAATGTTGACAGAAGAGCACACAAAGTTGAAATGTTACAAACCACTATTACACAATACTCCTGAAAAAAATAATTACAACTAAATAATAATGACGAAGCATTATTAAAAATATTCAGGCAAATCATCAAGGATTTACTAATATATAGATTTTCGCCTCCACATAAGCATGATATGTGTTAATGAGTGCGTACGAGAATAGCACAAGGATTCAGGATCCAACCTGACAGTTGAGGCAAAGCTCATGCACAAAATTATACAGCTGACTTACGTATTTAGCTAAATAAATCACAACATTTTAATTTAAACAGTTTTAAAAAAAACTTTATTTATCATTTTTTAATTTCCTGACTGATCTTTGTGATGTTTTTCTTATCAGAATATTTGACATACTTATTTTACTAATCAGAAATAATATAATTAAACTTGTTTTAACCCTCAACAAACTTAACTGTTATCAATGTAGGTCGACACTCAAACGAATACATGAACAATAATAGTAACATAACAGAATAATTATTTACTGTTTAGAAAACTAAACATTATATATATAAAAGCATTTCATAAATAATATATGTTCAATTTCTCTAATACAAATGTATTATATTCCTAAAAAATATTTACAAGGCAGTCCATTATACCTAAATCATCTTCGTCGATTCTGATTATATTTATTTTGTACCTATTTCACATGTGATATATTTTATTAATTGGAATATTATAAGTATGATTATATTTATTTAACAATGTTACCTTCTTTTTTAATCTGATCTTCAACATTATATACTGGAGGAGCTGGTGGTGGTGGCAGTGACATTTGGTTCCAAGATGCCATTTCTGGAGGATGGGGAGCTGTTGGCATTGAAGCCACAGGTGGAAAATCATCATATATACCTGAATATGATGGCTGATAATTGCTGGCATAACTATTTCCCTGTAAACAAAATTCGGTCAAATAATTAAATATTATATGAACTGAAATAACACAATTTTATAATTATTATTAGTATATATTTATCATTATTATTATTATAATACTATTGTGCTATTAACTCATACTGCCGCTTAATCTATTGTCGCTTACTTCTTGTAAGAATGCCTGTGGCGGAGGTCCGGAGAATCCTCCTTCTTGCAACTGATTATCCCATAATTCACTCGGCTCTGGCAATTTCGATATCTCACTAAGTATATTTTCATCGAGCAAGTCTTTGTCACTCTTCCTCGGCGAACGACTTCTCCGTTTATCAACGTCCCTAGGATCTCGTGGGGGAGGACTGCGGCTATGCTTCCTCGACAAGGATCGTCGGCGTTTTTCAAAACGATAATCATGACGATTCCAATCGCGATCGCGATCGCGATCTCGATCCCGATCTCTCTCTCGTTCCCGACTATAATATGTTTTACGTGAAAAATCGCGTGACATTTTTATTAAATATATTATATTCCCTAATTTAAATGATTACAAACATAAAATTGATACCAAAACACAAAATTCCACGCTATGCTTGGGCATTGGCGACAATGACAATTGACATTGACAATTGCTTTGGTAATGCGCGTGACAGTTGAGGTTAGGTGTTGACACTTGACTGTTCTCATTAAGTTTATTTGATATGAAGTAAACTATGAGATTGTATTTATTTTATTTATAAATTTTCGAAACAACATCGGCATATTTACAAATTATGGAGGAAAGTACTTGTACAGCGTGATATACACCGACAGGCGTTTACATTATACATTTATAAAAACAATACTAAACACTACACTCCTACATGGCAAAATTAATATCAGAGATGGTTATAGGCCCTATAACCGTAACCGAAACAATTGGATATCCGAAATAAGAATCTATCAGAGATAAAAAAATAAGTATAGTATAGAGATAAATAAATTAAAATGAATAAACTAAAGAAAGAGCAAAAAAAAATTTTACACTAATTAAGCAAAGATGTTTACATTTTCTTAGAACTAAAAGTTATTATGATCTATGGATATATGTATATGTGTTACCGTAAGATTACAACAATCGTTAGATTACAATCTGACGAGACAGATTCTAATCTGTCGAAATATTGTGAACTGTGAAATGATTGCAATTTAATGCATTATTTTTCATATATTGTAATCTGTCGAAGTCAAACTGTTAGATTACAATCTGTCCCCTGATTGGCCGGTTTTATTGTAAGAGTGACCAATCATACGTCACCGTTATTATTCGGTAGCTACAATCTATCGGCGTAAAATTCAGTTAAATTATAAAAACTCTAACCTAACCGAAATATTATGAACTATCGAAATTATTTATATTTTATTGCAAATCGAATAAACGTTCATAATCTATAACAATTACGCGAAATAGATTATAATCTAACGGTATTTGCAATTTTACGGTGAAATAATATGGCGGATGCCGGGGAGGCGAGGGGCACATAACGTTCAACCAATCAGCGCGCGAGATGCATTCCGTTCTACGCCAGTTCACTGTAATCTTACGGTGACATATATGTCAATATCATGAGCAGCGATATCTTATATATCGGATCATAGGCAAAAACTAATGTAATGTAGGGAACATTTGTACGAAATATAAGAATAGCAAAGGTATTTTGTATTGGGTGTCGCTGAATCTTTCTTGCATAAATCTTCTTACATAAATTTGTGATTGTAACCTTGCGAGTCAAACTACATCAAAATATTATTTTTTCAAGTAGGCGCATAAGAGCACGTTTCAATCGTCCATTAACAGCGTTGAACTAAATGTAAAGCTACAGTAGATTCTACTGAGAAAAACGAATTTTTATCACTGAGTTTTTCAGTGAAACAGAATTAAATTTTTATATATCCTGTCTAGAAATCAATAAATACTAACTCCACATTTTTTTATCTTTAATATAATCTAATATTATAAATGAGCACTAATTTAATAGGCTAAGTTAAAAATATTCTATTGAACCGTGAGTTAATTTATGCAGAAACATTAAATCATTAATGGTCCAACGCTTCTCCATCGTGATCTTGTATGTGAAAAACTATGTAAAACTTTTTTGAATTCTTTCAAGTCGAGTAATGTGAATTGTATAATTAAGATTCCATACAGATGATGCCCATTTAATAATATTGCGGCTTAATGAAGAATATAAAGTTATAATGACATTTATATTTTTAAAATCGTGACACGTTATTTTAACCAATTATTTTCAAGCATTGGTTAACTATTGTTCTTAATGATTTATAAATCGTATTTTTTAATCTTTAATTACATTTAAGTCTTACGAGACTTTGGACAGAGAGTCTTTCCAATTTCAGACAGTAATTGTTTTTCTATGTGGTATGTCGATGGTATGTTTTTTTTCAGTAAATTTAATAAGCTGACAACATTGCACTTATTTATTTAATAATACGGAACTCCAATATAAGTACATATAAAATTCAAAAATACGACCTTCTAACCTTTCATGGAATTTTATTGATGTGAATTTATTAAATTAAGATATTTTTTTTATTTTCTACTTATCATATGAATATTGCACAGGGTTAAGTTTTGTTTTTTGGGTTTAATGCAAATTCACTTTTTTATGATATAGGTGGGTTGGGTAAATGAGCCAAACGATGGTAATTGGTCACCACCACAAATACTGGCGCTAAAAGAAACTTAACTAACTATTAACCAGTCCTTACATAGCCAATGCGCCACCAACCTTGGGAGTTAAGACGTTATATTCCTTAAGTCTATAGCTACAGAGACTCATTCACCCTACAAACCGTCACGCAATAATAATAAATTGCTGTTTGACAGTAGAATATATGATGAGTAGATGAGTAGGTGATACCTAACCAGAAGATCTTGCACAAAGCCATACCACCGAATTATTTATTAAAAAACGTCATAACTTTTACAGTAGTATGTTGCCATTGACAGACTTACCAATTTTAACATATAAAGCTTTACATGTTTTCGCTGGCAATAACGTATAATTTAATTTTCTAATTCAAAAATTTAGTTAATTATGTAATATAATATGTGCAAAGTGAGACAGTTACGTTCCGACAAAATCACTGTTTTATCAAATAGTCACTTGTCACAAATAAGACACCACAAATCACATTAACACACTAAACTGTACTAAGTGACGTAGCTATCGTAGGGCCAGGAAGCACAGTGCACCTGTGTCCCGGAGCTCACAATTTTGTTTTCCAATTTTGGAAGGCAATATAAGTTAAGGAGGGGGTGGAAAGAGAGGATGAGGGCCCGATTCTTTTCCTATGCACCGGGGCCCTTGCCCACCTAGCTACGCTACTAAGCTAAACACTGAGCGTTGATTCGCTTCCGGTGATAAAATAAAGAGGACGTCTTACGATGTCCGTAGTAATGATACATATAATAATGGTACATAGTATATATCTTATTGGTTAAAATTGTACGAAATAAATTCTTTATTTTATCTGTACAAAGTAATGCATACTCCTGTGAAACATTTTCATCAATAAATATTATTGGTTAATTTGCTAAGAAATCGTAGTAGGAGAAAATGGTTACTAGGAAAACGTTTGTACTTGTACGTTTATGGAGTGCTAAATATATTAAGTATACGTTATATTATTTTTATATAAGGTCTCTATATGCGGAGATGTTTTTTTTCGGTATGTAACTGAAAAGAACCTGGTTATCACGGATTAATGTCTAAATAATTTAAATTTATGTTTAAAATTATATTTTTACCTACGGGAAATATCGTGTTCTTAAAAATATCATAATATAGTTGATTTGGTTGACGTTGATGACTTTAGGGCAATAAGGAAGAAAAATACGAAGTCCCATACGGTTGAGTTGTAGAAGAAAAAGAGAGTACCGATCAATTGGTGTGTTTTGATCTTTATATAATTTTTTTTTATCGAAATTTAATTTAGTTTTTACTTTCTGTGTCTGGTTTTAAAGCCAGTATTCAATAAATCTTTTGGAACAATTGTATCCGTCAGAGGCAATATGTCATATATCAATATCCAGTAAGCAGATAAGTCTTCATCATGACCTCCGCCTTATATGGGGATGCATACAGAAAGCAAGCTTCCGGATTTGCTGAAGAGATTTGGATGAAAAACGACACATTTTGTACATGACCTTAGTAACTTCGAAAATGCCAACGGTTTTTTATCTTTTTGTTAATAATGTAGGCACTTATTTCGTGTACAGAAACGGAAAAGAAACATGTTCTATAATATTCTATAAAAACAGATGAAATCACAACAAAGTAACAAGTACAATGTAACAAAATGATGATTCGAAATGGCATAAAATACCTTATAATTATGTAATTAAGTAGTACAAATAAAATCAATTTGATATTTGTAAATATAAAAAGTAAAAGAACAAATCGCAAATCCACATTACATCATAGCGTTAAACTAACGGCAAGTATTTTTTTGTTACACCTACTAATATTAAATGTAGGCTTAAAATCGTAAAGTAAAATTGCAACAAGCTTTTCATTTTGCAAGAAAATACTTAATCGATTTACAAGACTAATTTGTATCTGAATGGCAGATTGCAATTGACAAATAAAATTTGAAATGATGAAACATTCAAAGCCATTAGTTAAACCAACTGTATCGCGATTTCAGCATCCTAATCGTGTTGAGCGTCATTTCTGTCTTACCTTCAACTTTGTATACATTATTGTTTAGTGCACTCTGCTTCAAGGAAGTTAGTTGAGAACACGGGTCGTTGCACCTCTATGGCGGGGAAGCAAAACTACAGCGACGGCTGAAGCGCAGCCATTGTCGCGTGGTTGTAGACCACGCATGCGCGAATAGTTTGTGCGGCGCGAAAAAGAAAAACGTCGTGCGTCCAGAAATATAATTCAAAAACATTATATTAAAAACAATAATTGTGTTTGTGTTTAAGTTAAAAATACTAAAACATAATGAAGTATAAGGTAAGCTCAAACTATTTATTAGTGTGTTTAGTTTTTTTTTTTAATTTAAATAATTATCTAAAACTAATATATTATATTGTGACATTTTTTTTTAAATAAGTTAAAAAAACTGTTTTTATTTGAATTTATTTTATAACGCTTTATTCATGAAATTATTTACCATACCGACGGATTTATTATTGCAAATTATTCTAAGAATTTGTGCTATAAGAGACAATATCTAGTTAATTCAATTAATTTGACTCTCATAAAATAAGTAGGTAGGCTGCAATTGTTTTCGAAATTATTTAAGAACTATCTGCAAAACCTTGGTGGTGCGTCTTCAAGCGAGATAAATAATAAACGTAACACTGATGAACGGATTGATTTTTTTAATGCAGTTCTTTCCTAAAATAAAAAGGCGACAAACTAAGGCTACCAATAAATTTGACAATGAGAATTCACGCGATACGAATAAACACTTAATGCAAAATAATTATTTTATTTATACAATAAAAATAAAGGTTAAATAAAAGTTGTTATATAAGAAAAATACAGCTAAGTATAAGTGAGTTTTCGTATTCGGGCATGTCGAAGGTAAAAAATATCGCTTTTTTTATTCAAAAGACAAGTGCTAGTATCTGAAATGTAACTGATGATACTTTTTAATTAGTTGATGTATATATTAAATAAAATACATACATATAAAAAAAAATATTTTGTACAAGGTTAGCGATTTAGTGCAGCTTGGGGCAAATAATATAAGATAACAAAAATGTTCGATTTTATATGTCACTTTATATACTTAATAATGTTTCTTAAAACTATTTTTCTGATTTAGACATAGACTCGGATTGTTATAAAAATAAAACAGCAACTTACATTAGGAACTTACAATTACAACATTTTTAGCGTGTGTTTGAGTGTTATAATCAGATTAATTAAAAAATTGAACGTATTCAATAATTTATTTTAAGAATGTTTTTAGACTTGCAGTATTTTGAGAACACGCGTTGCATCGGAAGTAAGATAGTACTAAAGTCAGTCTTATCACTGAAACTGTCACTATCATACAACCTCGAATCGAGAGGACACGACATAAATGAATACAATGAAAAAGTCTTAGGGTACCGTATCAATAAACTATGCAGATGTTTGAAGTTTATCATATGATTTATATTTTTGTCTGTAATGAAAACATTTCAAGAAATATGTTAGGATGTAATTATAATATGTTAGGATTAGGTTAGCCGGTGTATGGAATAAAAAATTGTACTCTGTGACAATACAAATAAAATTAGTGACAAGTTATTTTCATAATGCTTATTGACCGGGGAACTCTATGCCGTGCGGCTCGATATGGTCTTGACAGATTGAATAAACTAGGTATCTGATTATTTTAGTCTGTCATCCTAGATTATATCTAGGTTAGTTATTAGCGTGATTAAAACTTCTATTTCTATCTTTTTTTATAAGAACATTTAATTTCTTTCGTTTTTCTTTTATGTTTCAACAATAACTTAGAAATAACACTAAAAGCTTACTAGTCTGTATGTATTATTACTAGAAATAAAAAAATAAAAAATATTTTGTAAATTATAGGCTAGTGCTTAAACTGTTAATTCTGATTGCAACGGCTAAAAAATAGTTGTATACAAATCAAGCAATCCTTCTTTTGCATTTTTTCACTATCGCTCGCGTATATCATCACAGATACATGCATACTTACATACATACATGCTTGCTACATTTTAAAATTAAAATAAAAACCATATTAAAATGTTGGCACTGGTGCCAGAATAATGAATAAGGCTGGTTCCTATGTCGTGGCCGCTGCAACGCACGGCACCGCATGCCTGACGCCGCGGTATCACGCTTCCCGTACGAATGTAGCCTTACGTTCGATATGTGTATATTTTAAACACTTTTCGTCGACTAACAACTCATTATTATAATATAATTATATATTATAATGAGCTGTTAGCACACGATAATGACTTTAACGATTTAACGAGGAAGGTTATTTATTGATTTCTTATTAAGAGTAAGTAATCAATGAATATATTGAACTTAAAATTTCGTTCGAGAATAATTGAATTAAAAAAAAAAAATTATCATTCAAAAAATCTCTAAGGTTGATTGAAAAACCAAACCGTTATTTTAATCATATTATATACTTGACACCTATATACCTTCTGTATAACCTATCACAGCAACAACAGCTATATACAACATTTAGATTTAAAAAAGAAAATACAACAGACAATTTCTTGCTTTTTTGCAGCTATGAAAGTCAAAATTCTCGGTATTTTTATACTATAATATAAATGTGATATACATATTTAAAACCTTCCTCTAGATTCAGTCTGTTTATTGATGTAAATCGCATTAAAATCCGTTGCGCAGCTAACAAGATCTAAGCGTACGGACGGTGGGAACACACTTTGTTTTATACTACGCAGAGATAACAAAGGGGTACTTTTGTTTGTTTGCTTATTCTTGTTTCAAAAGTAATCTTTTCGATGTGAAATATTAACAATAATGAGACATATTTTAGTTTCCGGATGAACGCTATATACTACATAATAATATTATGTTTCTATCAAATTTATATTATATGTGTATGCAAAATTAAATCTGCTGTTTATTTCACGACTATGTCTCTGAAATATTATGTAGAGGTAGTCTGGGATCTGGATAAAAACAGGCTTATAAAGTTAGCACCATAAGCCGTCATTGATACAATAAGATATATTAATCATTCCTCAAAGCAACGCGCCACCAATATTGAGGGCTAAGGTTTTATGTCCTCTCTACAACTGAAGTTGTGCTATATTAGCTAACTCAACCTTCAAACTTGGCGAGCAACCCAGGCGGGCTTGTACAAAGGCCTCTAAGTAAAAAAATATTTTATTACAAACAAATTTTCATAGAAAATAGAGGAGGATGCCGAATGTGTAGTATCCATCCAATTATACAGTGTTCCAGTTCGAGTTTTTAAAACAATATTCGTTTCTGTAAGTGATCACGTCAATCTAGTACTATTCGCTAACCGTTTATTCTACCGCCGAACAGCCATGCTTTATATTGCTGCGTTCCGGTAAGAAGAATGAGTCAGAGTAATTACACGGACTAGGAACATATTAACATCTTTTGAATCCATGCTTGGCAGAGCATTGACAATGTAAGGAATGGCCACAATGCCAATGTCTGGACAGAGGTGAACACTTATCATTGGCATTTAAAAACACACACACAATTTAGTAATTTGTTTCCTGTAATTTTCATTGCTTATTAAATAACCTACTGATTTACGGCCATACCGATTTACTCTAACCAACTTAACATTGTATAATGAACTACTAACCTCACGGTTTCGTATGTAAAGGAAGATCAGGTTATCGGTACCTCGACAGCGTGTATATTCAATTTCATTATGATCGGTTGAATAGTCAAGAGGTAAAAGCGTAACAAACGAACAAACTCACTTTCGCATTTATAACATAAGTCAGGGTAGGACAGGACATTAGCATGCCCTGGCACGGGGCATTAGGCCCCGGTTGAGTCCCACATACCCGTCCTGGTCCCCCGACCGGGCGGCATGCGTAAATTTCATGAGGAAATTTACGCATGCCGTTTGCAAACAAAAAAAAGGATGGTCAGTTAGAAACATTCCCATAACAGTTAACCCAATCAATACATTAGCAAGCGAACTTCAAAGTGACCCAGTTACGTATTCGCCGTTACGTTGAAACAATACATTCAAACAATATTATATTATGCTCATTTCTAAAGAGATAGCCGATCGGTTCATACAGTGCTATAATGATAAAAGTCAAATCTGTCACATGTACACAAAGAAGAGTAGGTAACGCGTTGTCTGTATGTACTCGTACTATCCGTTATATAACCCATTAACTGTGATTCATATTGAGATTTCAGTAGGCAGCTGATGACATTATTGTTTCTGAGATAAAATTGAACAATGTTAAGGAATAATTTAAAATGGTGTTTTATTTAATAAAAATAATGCTTATATTCCATATATAAATAAGCATAGTAGACAACAACTCATCAGTCATCTTAGAAGTTTGTAATTCAATCTTATGGTCCCAGAATTAGAAAGGCCAACTATAAAGGGAGATTCATGAAACATAAATATAATTCGCACATATAATTACAAATCTAAGCTTTTCTTCAGTTAGGAATACAACAATTATTAAACAGAAGTTAAGCTGTCTATGTCTAAATGTCATTGTCTTTGATAGTAGGCTATGTAGGGTAGGGTAGAGTAGGGTTATGCCGGGGATTCTGTAATTATAATTAGTATATAGTTTATGTACTAGTTAAACAATACAACAAATCGATAGCGATAACACTACTGCCATTAAAAGGAACAAGTTCAAGCTTATCAAGAATTGTAGTCTCTTTGATTAGTGGCAGCTTATGGCTAATTTAAAGATCGTGGCTAGTGGCAGTGATAGCCAACTGAAATATAGATTCAAACTCCCAACATTAAATCATTAAAATCTACTATATTTTAAACCGCTTCTAAAACTAGAACGTAAAGTAGAACGTAAAGTCTTTATTAGAACAAATTCTTAGCAATGCTTGAAGTAAAAGCTCGTGTCCTTGTTTAAAGGATGCGCACGCGCACATTATAGAGGTGCCTGAACTATAATCGATTTTAGTGATCTTAAGGCATGCGGTTTGAAATATTTGAAAAGTTATAATTCAATACTTATATGCCTGCATATTTGAAATCTTTAAATTATACTGTACATATATTTAATACATAATTTAAAGAATAAAAATATATAAGACATAAAGATTCAAGTATTTCGAAAGTTTCAATATCTGGGTTGATATCACATGCGATATTCAGTCGTAAACATCACTCAAAAAAACCAGATTTTCATATTTCAATCATTGAAAACAGGCGAAATTCTTTGCCAACGTTAATTTCCAATTTTACCCTCTTGGATGATGAGTATTCAAAGACACTGTAACATATGTTCTTTACTTATAAACGGAAACCAAAACAACAAATTCCATATTTCTAACTTTCGATAACAACAATTTTCCATATAAGCTTTCATTATAAGTTTCACCTTTAAGTGATGGTTTCTGAAAGACATTTTCTTAGTGCTCGCATAATTTCCCATTCTGGTTTGGGCTGTGCTTTGTATGTCAGACAGTTATTTAATATTTTATTAAGGTTACTTCATAATGTTTAATATAAGGTTGAATACCTAGTATAATAAGTTATTTTAGACAATTTAATATAAATGTGTAATTAAATAAATTGTTTCCTTCATTTGTTTAATTATGTAAATTATAATATATTTGTTCAATAAAACGTCTGCATTTCTCATAGTATTGTATCATGCCACTAGAATGTAATTTATCTTATATTACGAACCATAGCATTAGTTTCCCATCGCGACAATCAGAGAGTAATGCATGGAAGACGTTCCATGAATAATAATCGTGGTTTTATGCATCCGCGTTGTAATTAAATTACAACGATTAAGTACATAATAAAGTTACAATAAACAAACACGTTTAATAGGAAAAATAAAGTATAACAACACCGAAAGTACGAAATTAGAACAATTTTACATCACTTTTATCTTGAACTTGAGATTTCCATAGAAAACCACTTTTGTTCCGGTTCAGTTGCCATTATTACAATTTAATCTATGGCTAAATAGTGACATCAGATTAGCGGGAAAAAAATAAAAATGGCGCTAGCGTTACGTACTGAAATGGTGCAAGTTCGTATATTCTACGATCCACTGAATGATTTCAGTATTGAGAATATTATGACGTTTATTAGTTTATTTAGATCTTTTCTTTTACAAATTAATCAAACTTAGCTAAAATTTAAAGTATATAAATTTCGACTTTTACTATGCGTTTGTAATCAACTATAAGCTTTTGAAATGTATAGGTATTATATAGTTTAAAGCAATTATAAAATTACTGAGTATACCACTTCATGTTGGCTCATTAATATTATTCATGTGTTTTTGGGATGTTTTTTACTATCGCTTAACCATATCGCTGGATACAAACACAGATAGATAGAAATTACTTTTTACGTTAATTTTGATGTCCATTATAATTAAAATCGACTTATATTATTATTATTATTATTTGAATTACGATGCTAAATGTACACAATAATTATTTCCTAATAACTGGATTGTTAGCTGTTAGTTTTAGATTATCGCGTATAACAAGATACACTTTCTAGTTTTATGGTAGAAATAAAGATAAATATAACACTTGTATGCTTGATCGTTAATTTAGTTTGCTTAGTTAAGTCGGGGGACTTGGGCCATTTAAATGGTATTCTTAGTTCTTTTTTGTCGAGATAATTTCAGTAGTTGCCCGGAATTTCGAAATAGCTCCCGTACTTTAAATCACGCTAAGATGTTGCTCAACTAACGAACAACTTTTTCTGTTGGTGTCGAATTCGCCGGAGTATGAGATAAAAGGTATAAAGAGTACGCTTTAATTACAACCCCTTGAGCATTCTTAAGAAATTACCAAATTTTCATTTTTCATAAACCTTCAATAATCGCCAAGAGCGACGTAAGGATGTCACATACAACAATATGCCGAATACATTAAAGGGAAAGTACTACAAAGAAACATTTTCATTCTCCCACGGTTAAGGAGAAATCATAAGTTTGTCGCAATAATAATGGTCTCACGTTATTATATTACTAAAAAATATTAAGGATGGAGTAACGGTAAATTGTATCGAAGCCGACATCATTTCTTTAGGCTTAAAAAATATTTTCTTAAAAAAATCATTGATATAGTTAATTAATATTATTATTAAAATTTAAAATTATTTTCTCTATATATTTTACAATGTAAATTGTAAAATATTGTCATATAAACACGCATACATCTGTTGTATTTTTTATAACTAAAATCTTTTGCTTTTGAATATAGAATTACAAAGAAATTTTGTTGCTGCCAGTTAATAATATATGTATATATTTAAAATAAAACAGAGACTGTGCTGTTTTATAAGTGTAAACAAAAAAAAAAAAAAAATACGCACCAAAAATATATTTCACAAAGATTTACCCTCTTACCCGATCCATTATTCGATGCTGTAACAGTTTTTATTCTACTGTAGACATATACCATGCAACAATGCAAAAATTTACCACAAAAGCACATTTCGTGATGAGTTTATTTCCTTTCGAATTCAACGGAAGGCGAATGCCTAAAAAGAAATAAGAAAAAGTCAGAAGTAGAACAGTGTGGCAAGTGGAACACATTGCAAGAACAATATGACATAACTCAGTCCGCGCGTTCGATTATACTTGCATTCGGCAGATCGTTAGTAGATCAGTTTTTGATATTATGTTATGGCTTACGTTGAACGTTATGTATGTAGTTGTACTTATGTTTCGCTCGTAAATAATCAGCTTACAATAAAATGCATTATTCTACATAAGATTGTTTAGATTTAAAATTTCTTGGAGCTAGTACTCCTTGATAGTTATAGGTACCTACGGCATATATAAATGAAACTTTATACGATTTTAACTTGGCTATGATTGATTAATGAGTAAGTAGTAAGTAACTAAGTATAGTCTGGTCGGTAACTCTCAGAATCTTACGTGAAATCAATGGTAACTTTTAATTTATTTTATGTTTTAAAATGTCAATACAGAAGTTTTTGTACACGCATTGTATATATGTACGACATAAACAGATTTAACGCTTGCTTTTGTACATATATTTATACATATTTCGACAGACAGAAATATCAAAAAAGTAAAAGTAAGTAAGTATTTCTCTGCTGTCAAAAATTCTCCTCTCTTAATAAATAGGTTTGATTTTTATTTGAGTTTGCGAATGTACATGACGTGAGAGTGTTCCATCCGACATATGTAAATGTACTCACGAGGATATCACGGCTAAACCCAAGTTCAGTAATCAACACTAATTAAATGTGTATTAAACCATTTCTGTATTAGAAGACTACAAATATTAGTCTGGAAGAAATGGCTACTTAGCCATAAGGCCGCCCGTTGTACTCTACAATAATGTCTAAATTATTCTTGTAACATATTTTAAACTGTATCTTGTGGTGTACAATAAAGTATAAATAAATAAATAAATAAAGTATAAATATTATATAATATCTAGGGCCTACACTGGTTTTATAATAAGTAAGTTGACGAAAAACAGGCTGTGAATGCTATACTGCTGGACTAAAACCTCTTTACACCCTTTTAAAGATAATTTTTGATTCAATTCAACTCACATTCGATACATATATGAAAATATGCAGGTCTTCATGATAATTTTCTTCAACACCGAACACGATTTGAATTATAACCTCAAATTAAGCAATTAAATGAAAATTTTTCGTTGGTTGCGGTGAAGTCGAGAATTATTATACCGCAAGGTTGTGGTTTTCGGGGATGTTAGTTATATTTCGAGAAGACGAGATCGAGCGTACACGCCTTTTATTTCGACGTATACCTATTGATTGATTGATTGTAGTTATGGTTACAACAATAACAGCCTGTAAATTTGCCACTGCTAGGCTAAGACCTCCTCTCCCTTTGAGGAGAAGGTTTTAAGCATATTTCCCCACGCTGATCCAATGCGGCTCGGTGGAATACACATGTGGCAGAATTACATTGAAATTATACACATATAGATTTCCTTACGATGTTTACCTTTACAGCCAAGCACGAAATGGATTATAAACACAAATTAAGCACATGAAAATTCAGTGGTGCTATCCTGGATTTGAACTCGCAATCATCGTTTAAGATGTACGCGTTGGCCGAGATGGCCCAGGGGTTTATTCCGGCGTAAGCAGAGAGTAGATGGAAATTACCGTTAGAATAACAATGATAAATTCCCAGAAATTGTGACGTCCTCACTTTACTAAAAAATACTTATCACAGTAGAATTATAATAAGAAACGAGACTTTCTATTGCAGTTGATTTTGAAATTATTTGTCAATAATTTAAATGTACAGCAAGTAAATGTGATACGTTGAACTTCCTTGCAATAATATTTCGCTTAGCCGTGGCGGAATAAATAAATTATATACGTATATATTTGTTTATGTTGTATTATTATCACTATTGAATTGGTTCTCATTGGCTTATTAAAAGTAGGTATAACAAGATCATAAAAGCTAGGTATTATTTGAGAAGAATGAGCAACATTTGTTGTGTTTTTTTTTAATTTATTTATTGACATAATAATTATTACCAGAATGAAGAATGGTCGTAAGAAAATCTTGCATTTTCCCATTCTTTGTTCGTGTTACTTTTGTTAAACTATTTAATTAATCTCAATATAATTTTAAATTGAAAAGCGAAAGATATTAGAATTTTTTTTTTGAAGTGTCATTTCAACCTAAAATATAATTTAAAAAAAAAACGAATATAAAAACTACTTTATAAATTAGCTCAGAAATTAGTGACTGGTGATGGATAATGAAATAAAAACGGATTATGTACTTGATTTTTGTTTCGTTACTTTTGCCGTAGTGATCTTATCTCCATACGTAAACGTTATGTCATTTAATTCGGCAATGGTCAGCATCTTATTAACCGGTTTATGTTTTCATTGGTGTATTTATCTTACAGTCTCTCTTATCTCGTCCCATTGTTTCAGCACAATGCGTCTGATGTCATGCTAAACTGATTATATAATTAATAATAATTATTCGGTGATATGTTTTTGTTATTGATATCGTTTACCAATAATATTAAAATTTTGTTCTGAAATTTGTACCGTACAAATTGAACCCGAAAGCGACAGCGAAAGGCAGTACAGTTCCCTGCCTAGTTGGTTGTGACAAATTTGAAACCAATGTTTCTCACTCTTAATTGTTGTTATTTTTATATAAAATTATGAATTTTTTTACAAAATATATTTATCGTCTACTATTAGTATGTTTTGATAAAATATTGATGTGAGCCAGTGTAACTACAAGCACAAGGGACATAAAATAGTTTCCAAGGTTGGTGGCGCATTGGCGTTTTAGGAATAGTTAATATTCTTTACAGCGGCATTGCTTATGGACGGTGGTGACCACTTACCACCAAGTGGCCCATTTTCCCGTTCACCTACAGATTTGCTTGGTGCATACTGTTTTTTTATTACAACAGTCAACAATTTTTTGATCAAGTGTGAATCAAATTTGTTTTCTATAAAACAGCTTTGCTGAGGTTAAGATTAAAAGACACTTCGGGCTGTAAATGAGAGAAAAATCTGTTTTTTTTTTTGAGAAATCCCAATAAAATTTATTAACTCAGGGTTTGAAACCATTAGAACAATAAGGCAGTCATGTACATGCACACAAACCATAATATTTTTGATGTCTGCAGGTCAAGGACATTGACAGTGAGAGCCAGCGGTCTGCTGCACAATTGCCGGATACCGCAAGCGGACTGGAGGAGAAATTGTAAGTTCATTATTATTCGCATGTTCCAGTTTAAGGGCTGAAATAGCTAATGTACTTGAATAAAAAAGTAAAAAAGAAGATAATTAAATATATATGTATGATATAACTGCCTAGAAACATTATTTTTAATATGAATATTTATAAATGCGTCATTTATCGTCCCAGGTAATAAAGTAAACACATGTGTTATTAATAAATGTTATGTTTTATTTGGACAGATGTATTGTGTAGGTGCTACATATCCGACGACACTAGACACAGCAATCAGTAATTTTTTTTGTTCTCATTTAATTAAGTAGACCTTGTATATTTCATTCAAATTTAAATTATATATATATCTTTATTAATAACATTTCAGTTGTGTTGATTCCTTATTTTTTTTAAATAATCCCAATTTTGGTATGTTCTCTTTAAAGTGCATTATTGTATATTTTTTTAAGTCAATTTTAGCTTTTCTTTCATTCTGTTGTTTATTAAACAACATCCTGAAATATATTTTTATCTAATTTATATCATACATATTCAAATTAACTTATTTATAAGACTACTGAGAAATCAAGGAAGTGTGCAGACGTGGCACAGCGGCGCATCATTGCATTATGCAATACTGTTGTGCCGAGAGTGCGTACCCGCATAAATAATTCACCTTCATCACATTGCAAATATTTACATAGAATAAATGAGAAACTGGATTCAGAAACTATCAAAAGACCATATAACCCTTCAACATCGATTTTAGAACATAAAAATGATGACACATAGGCTGAATTAAGCCCAACTATAAATAAGATTATCTACAAATTTATTAATTAATGTTTAATATTTTTTGGTATATAAGCACAGATCTTTTATAGGCATTGGCAACACGTGTGATAAATTGAAATACTTATTAATACCTATTACAATCTATACACAATAGAGAGATAAAAAATATTATGCTACGGTAACAAACACGTTTTCTTTACAAATGCCACTCGAAGATAATTAATACGACGGCAAAACTGTTATCATTAAATGTGCCGTGTCGTGTCGAGGAAGGCATAGTAATACACGATTGGTACAAATTGGTAAAATAATAATAAGATTAAGAATTGCTTATTAAACGGCAAAGCATTACTTTGAAAACAGAATCTGGTCGCATTTGGCCGTGACAATTGTTTATACCAGATTTTATGATTCAGTCTCAATAATCCAACTACAGATATATTGGCCTATAAGTTTATAGTTTGTGAATAATACAGCATTATGTTAGATAGCTTTTAATCATCGACAAATCAAATAAACCTAACCGGATATTTATTTAATTTTAAGTAAAGAATTCAAAAAAAGGAACACTTATTAGGGTAAGTTTCGTGGTTTGCTCTGTTTTATAAGCTACATTCTAAACAGATGGTAGATAAATGCTTAAAGGAAAGGTGCAGTACTGTTTTTACTTTAATAAAGTGCATTAAAGAACTTTGAATATAAAAAAAAGGAAAATATCTTGGTGTTTTGTGCAAGCCCGCCTTGGTAGGTAACATCCACTCATAAGATATTCTATCACCAAGTAACAATAATTAGTATGTGTATTGTGTTCCGGTTTGAAGGGTGAGTGAGCCAGTGTAAGTACAGGCAGAAGAGACATAACATCTTTGTTCCCAAGGTTAGTGGCGCATTGTCGATTGTAAGGTTAGGTTAATATTTCTTACAAAGTCAATGTCTATGAGCGATAGTGACCACTTACAATCAGGTGGCAGATTTGCTCGTCCGCCTTGTCATAAAAATATATATATATTTTATAGCAGAAAATTTGATTTAATTTGGGAACAGAGAGAAAAAAAGCAATGTTATGCAATAAAAGATTACATAAAAAATATTAGAATATCCTTACAATATTCAAATCGATTAACGTCGTATGTTCGGAATAGGTTGCTGGGCGTGCTGTGGAATTTGCCAATATCGAACGATGACGTCCCTGTGCTATATCATCCGAACGGTTCAGGAGGTCAAGAATGAATTAACATGTCTGTACGCCAAACATTAATTATTATGTGCTATTGGTAATTTATTTCGGAATCAGAAATAAGCAATCAGAGCTTTGGACCTTCGTCTAAAGACAATGTTATTGTTCATATATTCTGCTCTTCCACCTTCGATGTCTAACCAGGGATTCTAAGTTGACATATACTCGTTTTTATTTACACTGGCTCTCTTATTATTCAAATCGAGATACAGCAATACAAAGGATTGCTGTGTGGTAGAATAACTGGTACTGATACTCTGTGGATTTAGATCAGGGATGCTATGGATATGTAATTTATAAATAGTATTTTACCCGTTTCAGACACGGTTACGGATACGAAATTATTTCGGACTAGCTGTACCCGCGACTTCGTGCGCGTTTGAATTTAACAAAAACGTTATTGTTGTAGCTTAAATTACTCCTTATTACGTCAGCTATCTGCGAGTGAAAGTCTTGAAACTTAAAAAAAATATTTTGTTATATATATTTAGGTACCGTGTATACATACATATGCAGGTATGCATAAGCAGACACTCCAATTTTATTATATGTATTAGCATTAGCATTAGCATTAGCATCCCGTAAGGTTTGGAGCATATTCCACAACGCTGCTCCAATGCGGGTTGGCGGAATACACATGTGGCAGAATTTCGTTGAAATTTGACACATGCAGGTTTCCTCACGATGTTTTCCTTCACCGCCGAGCACGAGATGAATTATAAACACAAATTAAGCACATGAAATTTCAGTGGTACCTGCCTGGGTTTCAACCCGAAATCATCTGTTAAGATGCACGCGTTCTAGCCACTGGGCCATCTCGGCTCTTTATATGTATAGATTATATGTATAGATCATCCAATTGCTTCGGATAGTTAAGAATATAAGTTTTCGTAGAAATTGTAAAGAGAAAATTACACAGTAACACTTGGACTTTATATTCAGGCTTTAAATTCTATCTTTAAGTATGAGACTATGCTAAGAACAAAATTATAACAAGCAATGTTTTTATCGGATTCATTTACGGTTACGGAGCTCCACAACATCAACATTTGCTTTAGATAAGAAAGTGCAAGTGCTGATTTTGTGAAGTCGACGGTTTCTATGTATTCAGATCATGTTTTTTAATGTGCTTACTTTTTAAAATTCTTATACAGGATGGGAGGACTTATATATATTGCTATATATTGATACTATGAGACGTTGTGAGATGTTTGAGTTCATTTGTTTATTAAACACGAATGGAAAGTTTTTGATTAATTATTTTAACTGTAAAGTATAGTTAATTACATTATTGTTGCTAATACAAATTAAAAGAGAATTGAAGTGCTCTTCAGGATAGGATAGGTTTCTTCAATTCACAGATAAATTACTTAATATACAAAAATATTAATTTATTTTTACTTTTATAATTTTCTAAGGAATTTTATGTGTACGCAATAGATATATCCGTTAGCACTTATTGTTTAAGAACTGAATGGTGTCCGGTCTGATCCTAGGTTCGTAATGTAGATTCTACCGAGAAGAGTCGGTAAGAACTCAATAGTTATTCTTTTCTAACAATTAAATTAAATGCACTCATCTGCAGTCACCCCAAGATGTCACAAGATGACAATTCCCATGGAGTGTTAGCTGCAGACAATCGACCAGTTATAATCATAAAATATTCTCATAGCCTTAATCTTTGTAATAATAATACACTAAACGAATTCCAAATAAATGGTGTAGTAAGAACTCAGAGCAATATAGGCAGGTATACTATTATGTAAACTTAACAAAATATGTCCAAAATAAAACTCCATAAATATCAGAGTCTCTTTATTTTTCTCCTGACTCTACATTTTTCTCTTTTTTCATTTCTTTTGTTTTTCCTTCAACGCTCAAAACCGAATGAATCAAATTACCGTATCCTCCTCCCGCATACATTTTTGTTGCCATTCGCAAAATATAATTACCGGCAGTCAATAAAAATAATAATTTAAAACATTAAATAGAAGTTGGCTTACAATTACAAGAAATCGAAAGGTAGTATGATCGCTAATTAATCTTCGTTATGAAGACTAGCTTTTATCACTACGTATACACTTTGTAAATACAATTTATTAAATTCTTCAGAATAGATCTTATAGTAATATGAACAAAATAAACATTTAATCTCAAATACGATATCGTACTTTAAACTTTATTTCTAAAGCCATTAGATACATTTTAAATTGTAACCAAACAATGTAAAACTAGATGATGTATTCGTCGGTAATGATAGGACACGTAGCTGATAAGCTCAATGTAAGCACTATGGTATTATACATTCATAATTCATACTTTGAATGTGTTTAAATTTGCATTTTATGTTCTCGTACTTGGTAACAAAAACATATGAAAAAACATATTAAAAAATTATGAAAAAAAAAATGCATACAATTTAAACGTGGAACTTAATTATCTCATAAATTAAACTTTACACTTCCTATATAAAGTGCATTTATCTTATAGAAATTTGGAGAAGCTATTTTTAATAATAATCAAATAAAGAAAAAGGTAATTATCAACTAATATGTAAAATCAAACGCCACAGTTTGTGGGGATAGATGAATAGATATTTACTTCTCTTTCACACAAAAACCACTGAACGGATTTAGATTAAATTTGGAATCGAGATAGCTAACCTGACTTAACACATACGTACATACCTATGTATATCTCACCCCACCGCCCCAGAAATGCGAATATAGCTGCGTGCGGACTAGTAACTACGGGTTAATAAAAACAATTATTGAAAGTTTTTCATTTGATCGACAGAGAGATTTATAATCAAATTTATATATGAGATAATTCATAAGTCTTTGGACATAGACCTAAAAAACCAATATGAATGCGTAAATCGAAGATTCAATATAAATAAAAACATAATTTAATCAAGACACGCGCCGTATAATTGCCATACAATGACATGGAATTATCGACAAGGCATTACGGAGAAAGATATACACATGTATCATCGGTTGACACGATATTGTGATAATGCGATGCTGTTCCTGGTCAATTATATGCAAAACTCACGACGATCGACGCATACGAATCATTATACCTACGAGAATTTATCGATCGAATCTTTCTTTTCTTTATTCATACGACCTTCGATATGGCAACGGTATATGCGTAAATTATGGAAATTTCTCTAATTATATTCGAGTTATAGTCATTGTAAAATATAATAGGCTTTTTTTTTTAATAATAAATATATGTAAGTATTATTTGTTGATGACATTATTGACGCGTTCTTTTAGTTTTTATTTTGAATCGTCGTTGTTATTATTCATCAGATAGCTTTCAGTTTACATCAATATAGATACTCGTCGTTTCCATTAGGCAATTATGCAAGGAATACTAAGCCATGTACACACTACTGTAGATAATACATTTAGTAATGTATTGAATGGTAACCTAGTTTTCGCACTATCGTTCACTCCTAATTTACATTCAATAATGTTTTGTTTGGAATCGATAATTTTTACTGTAATTTTATGACGTTTCATGACATGGTTTGACGGAATACAACTAATATGTTGTTCGAACACATTAAACAAATATTCATCAATATTTTTGGTGGAAATTCTTCGTGCAAGCCCGTCTGGTTTGGTATGACGTAGTTATCACATTTATTGTGCGTATTCCGATTTGAGATGAAGTTTAATATAGTATTGTTTTCCGATTTGAAGGGTGATTGAGCCAGTGTAACTGCTGGTACAAGAGACGTAACATCTTAGTTGCCAAGGTTTTGGCGCATTGGCGATGTAGACATTATCTATTGCTTAATAATTCGTTTCTATTTTTATATTTTATTTAAATTATTTTACTTTATGCACAAAACATGACTACATAAGAGAAACGTTTTTTTTTTTAAATGCTTAAATTTTTGCTTAAATGCTTTTCGCTTATCGCGATCTCTCACCTTTGGTGATAGGAGCTTAGAACGATATTTTTTTTATGTTTGGTTTGAGCCACAATCAAACATACTCTATTCAAGTAGACTTTTACAAGCCCTGTATAATCGCCTTTTTACAAAACTATAATAAGTAAATCTATTACAGAGTCTGTAGATTCTACCGAGTAGAACCGGCAAGAAACCCAGTAGTTACTCTTTTTCAACATTTGGGATACATTGACTTAGTTAAATATAATTAATTATATATATCTCCTAGCTCCACGCTTTTTATCATCTTTGTAATCTTGGGTTGAATAATATGATTTATGTATTTAAATTATTTGTTTTAAAGAATCGGCAAAGTTGAAAATGTCTGAGGAATTTTAAGATAGAAATAAAAACATTACCTCGGAAGGATTTGTTGAGTTTGACATTATAAGCTTATCCTTCTATACGTCTCGTGCAATCACTGATTCTATCAAAGTGATCAATGATACTGTGAATGTAATAAAATTGTTGTAAATATATCGTAAAGCAACAGTGAGTATTCCTACTTTGTTAAAAACATCCCGAAGGGAAGTCTTAAGCTCCAAGATTGTAAATAGACCGGGCAGCTCTCTTTTGTGAATTAAAAACGGATTCAATATCTGTAGCACTACTCGAAAGTAATATGCCATATGACATAATACTAGTGTAGTCGAGTGGTAGTCTAAACAAATACTACTTAATTAACGAACAATGTTTAAAATGCATATTACTTTGATCAGAGTCGGCATTTATTTGAACGCTATAAAATTAACAAAACATTATTTTATGTATTTAGATAAGAGACACAGAAATACATAAAATGTCTCGAGTTTAAGAAGAAAAGGAAAGCATTTTAATTATGCAGTAAGTATGCCACATTATCTTTGCACGACTTTGTATTTAAACAATCGAACAGATTTCGATATTAACATTACAAAGATAATGGATATTTCTATTAATGATTTAAAACATTCCATTTCAAAATCTGTAAGTAAATTTATATATCACTTCATAGAAATTCTTAAATCGTTTCTTTCATAAACAGTTTGATATAAAAACAAAAAATATATTGAGTATTGCAGTCTACGCTTTAAAACGGGCGCGTAATTTGACATAATTTGACATAACTGGTGTGACGGATGCACACGCGATCAATTTTTCGCGTTATGTACGCGGTATTCGCAATTGAGATGATTGAATAAAAATTATAGCAGTTGTTGCGAAATTAACTGCTATTTCAATCGACGTTAATTGAAATAACTATATTGTTGATAACTGAAGTAATCTACTCAACGATTATATTTTTAAACCAACTACATACAGGGGTGGCTATTGTGGGCTTTTAAAAATAATATAATTAATGAACATTTTCAGGCCCATTCGTATTCGTTTTTTTTTTTATATTATATATTATTTATTAATGTATATTTATATCTTATGTCAATAAAAACATTGATAAATTAGGGATATTATACATAGATTATATATAGGGATAGTATATGTTGATTTGCAGGATAAGTATTTCCTATTTGAATAAGGAATATTTTGATTGTTAATTAAAAAGGTTTCGATATAATTCTCTAAATTTACTACGGTTTAGAATTTATGTTGGCGCGAGTCGCTTCATATAATTACTTAGAAATCATTTTAAAAGCCTATGCAACCCACGAGCAGTTATAGTATTAATAAATTATGTTCCGAGGCTCTGTACTGACAATATAACACATTTTCTAGGAATTAAATGATCTTGATATTGTCCAAATTCAGACTGTTTCACTAAAATTTTAAACTAACAAAAACATGTTTAATTATTATTCGATTTCTTACTGTTTTGAATTATTTTTTAACTTTTTATTGTTACTGTGCTTTAATATTTTTTGTTTATGTATAGTGTATTCTGTGGTCTCCTATAATTGAGATAGCAACTCACATTGATTAATTTTAAGAATATGTATTTAGTGTGTGCTTTTTGTTGGAGACACATAAATTCAATAAAAAAAAAGTATAATAAAAGTCCTAATTTACTCGTTTAAGTCTTTCGTTGGATATTTCGGATTTAATTTTTCTGTTTATTATAAACATGAAATGATCTGTTTGAATTATTATTAATAATATTATAACATATTATGTATCTGATCTATACATTTTTAATCATATATAACTAAAAAAAATAATGTTATAATCCGTACAAATAGGTAAACACAAAGTTCCTTAAGGCTACGTGTTAACATTTTTATTCCAAACGAATAATAGTAAATCCTATAAAATAATGTTTTGAAAAGTAGTTCTAAGAGCCTACTAGAGTAATGTTTGTTTTCATTTTATATTAAAATTTTATTAATAGCTACGTGCATGGAATCGCAAGGAGTAAAGCCCTTTGTTCCACGAAATCTCGGAAATCCCTCCAAGGCGAAGGTCGTGCATCCTCATAAAGAAAGCCGCACTGACTCACAAACATTTATCATTTAAAATAATGCGAATAATTTATCGTTAACGCATTCGTACGTCTCGTGATGGATGACCTCTGACAGTTTCGACTTTACAATCTTGTAACTTGTCAAGTCGATTTTCTTTATGTTTTTTTTTTTAAGTCACTTCTGTATATAATTTTTGGTGTCGTATTTATTTGTCTAACATTAATGTAAGAAACAGAGATTTTAAACAAATTATTTATTTTATTATGTAAATAATTATTACGGACGGGCAAATAGGCGACCTTATAGTAAGTGGACACCTTATAGTAAGTGGATGGGAGTGAGTCCTTACATCGCCAATGCGCCACCAAAACCTTGGGAGCTAAGATTTTATATTCCCTGTGCCTGTAGTTACATTGGCTCACTCACTGTTCAAACCGGAATACAACAATACTAAATATTTTTGCTTGGCGGTAAAATATGTGATGAGTGGGTGGTACCTACACAGACTCACATGTATATAGCCTTCAGATGAAATTCAACCCTTTTTTCAAGATTGCGTTGAACTCACATAGGAACTCGACAATTACAAGTTAAGCTTTTCTAAGGCTCTCCTACATCATATCTAAAAATCAACCGTCTCGGTTCATTTTCATTTCCAACAATGATTCATAGCACTGATTGAAGGTCCAGGAATAGCTAAAAGTTCTCAGTGCTGATGTGTATTGATAGTTATGACTGCTAGCGATCAAGTTGCCAATTTCTTTAGTTCTTGAGTGATTAAAATTAGAGAAGCAAAAAATAAAAACATAAAGATATATATATATATATCTCAATTTGTTTTTAAACTATTTTTATTTTGTGTAATAATTTGGTAATAGAATTTATTTCGATAATAAATTCACGTTACTGGTATTTAGTTCTTGTGGCAGGATAAAGAGATCTTATTACATAGACTCGTGACAGCTATTGCTTCGTGATGTGCCCGACATTGTACGGCGTTGTGAGATAGGAAGGTAAATTATATGATATTAATAGATTTACGGATCTGTGGATCACCTTGAACTAATGTCAATATGATAATACTTTGTAATCACTTTGTAACGGTTGCATTGTTGGAAAAGGTGTCTCATCCTTTGAGATGAAAGACTTACCGTCAGTGTATCTGGGCAAGGACCACTTATTCGTTCGGTCGTCTTCATCTCTGAAAGAAAATAAACGTGTACACATTAAAATTATTTTGATAATCAATCAAAAAATATCTACGGTTTACTGTATTGTTTATTTTTTTTTAATCATTCAAGATAACAATTTATTAAAATCCAATGTTGTTACGTGAATATTATTTATTTTTTCCTAAGATTAGATACTAAATTAACAATGTATGGCATTGCTAATTAAAAGATTATATAACAATAGGTTACTTGAGGGTCATAGTCAGCTGTTGGAACAAGCCACCATTTCTGACACTATCACAGTTAAGCAGACTTAACCTTAACCTCCAGTTTCGGAAACGACAGTAAAAATCAGATAAACTATTACTAATTTAATCTAAATACTTATAGATTATTATGACATCTTCTCCAACATTGACCACCATTGAAATTAAAGCCAAAATAGTAAAATATTAATCATCTCTAATTTGCTCTAAAGATCGACAGATGATATAGAACATTTTTAGTATTCGAAAATTCAGTAGGAAGTAAAGGTCTGATTGTACGAAAAGGCGAAGATGTGAAAGTTCGCGGCCCGGACCTCGAACCTCGAACAACGGCAATTAAGAGGGAAAGTGAAGTCCTTATTAGACATGATTATGGTACGTTGTACACGCCACTCCAAAAAGTGAGACATTATGTAATATGAAATTACAGCGTAATATTCTTACTTTCGATGTCACCATCGTTATATTGTTTTAAAACATTTACAAAAAATAAATGTTTAAACCTCCTCAACGGTTAGCGAAGCTCAGCAGAATTTAAAGTTACCAGGACCAATTTTAGAGAGGGCCTCCACACAACATATATATCTAAATAAAAAAAAATCGAAATTCTTTCGAGGTAAGTTAGACAACGTTAATGTAGCATGTATTTATATTTTGTAATTTAATATATGTATCTAGTTACAGAAGATGTTTGTTAAAATAATTTAATTTCCTCATTAATTATAATTGAAACAACTGATAAAGTACTTAAAAAAATAGTTCAATTTCAGAAAATACGTATGTCGAGTGTCTTTTACTCTTCTGTTGGTCCAGGGCCTCCAGATCTCTAAATTCGGCCCTGGCTCATAATTACTGAATATAAAAAACTGTTTTTAAAGTGCAACTTAGTCTCAAATTGCTATTGCTTAGTTTCTTAAGCACGGTGAGATCAATGTTCACTTTTAGTGTTGGGTCCTTATGATTTGAACACGTTAAATATTACATTTCCATGAGATCTAGAAAAACAAAGACGGTCTATGTCAATATAAAGCAAAATACTTTTTAGATGGATTAAATCCACATACATAATGTGTAATATTTTCACTGTTATTTTCCGTAAGCCTGTCACATGCCATCACGGTAGCACGTCTTGTGTCGAGCGGTGAAAAGGGGACGTGCACTGCGTTAATTAACAATCGGGACACAGAACAGAGAATACGAGTAATAGAAATGATAGAAACATTATTATTAATATTCAAATTATCGCGATATTATGTTTCGGTGAGACTACTGTTTCCATCGTCGTCAGTCACGAAATCACGACGTCGGAACTCGTTAAATACTCCTGTATGAATCAAATTAAGCCGGAGTGATTAATAATAATTTTGTAAAACAATTTGATTTATTTTATTGTAAAATATATAAAGGGAGAGGAAATTACATTGATTATAAAGTTTATTTTGGGTTTCTGTTGCTATGAGCGTAGCTACAATCATTTATATCAAATTAAGAATCTATCATACTAGTTGTCGCCTACAACTTCACTTGCGTTTAGGGGTTGTTCGTCAGGTGGTCGGCATAAAAAATAATATCCTTGCTTGGAGTTCGAGCTTCCTTCATATAAAATATCATCAAATTCAGTATATAAGCATTTATAAAATTAGTAATAAAATTATCTATGTCTTACCATTGTCTCTAATTAGATTAATGAACGCCAGAAGGAACTCTTTATTAAAAATAAATTTAAAGTGTAAGCATAACTAATTATAATAATAATTCAAAATTCAAAGAGGAGTTCTGAAATTGTATTTAAAAAAATTAAAACTCAACTGTTAATAAACTATTTATTAATCAGGCGCGCGCATACCACTTCTTATTTTTTTTATTCTAAGAAACAGGCCATCAGACTTTAGAACTTAGCACAGTTTTGCTTTGGCAGTGAACCTGACGACTGGCTCGACATTTTAAATAGCCGGAAATCTGTAATTGTAACGCAGGCGTTGTCGTCGTCTCTCTCGGCTTTCCCTAATAGAGATAACTTAAAACTGATTACGTTTTGCAATTTAATATTTATTGTAACTGATATAATATTATTATTTAAACATTATCTTTTAATATTCATAAGGAAATTTAAAAACTTCTTGAGCCCGATCAGTGTTTCGGATAAGAACTAACAATTAAAAAAACTAACTAATACAGTGTTACCCGTTCTATTTTATCTTCTGATTTAAAGTTACAGGTAAAAATCTACTTGTATAAAAATATTTGTTTGTTTTTACATATCTACAAAACTCTATGATTGGATACACATAAATTATCTTATAATTGAATCGTGATTATAACTTAAAATCTTATCACAATAAATAATTAAATAAGTTCCTATGAGTGACTTTTTAAATTTAATTAAATCTACAAAAATTTAATCACAATATTAATACATACACGTGTTAACAGCCAGTCACCTATATCACTGCCTAAAATTAAGACATATCGAACGTATCCTCATATATCATCGACCCGATGAGCTATAGTAGGGATATTCTGTAACAGGAAACACGTAACTCACCGCAGAACACGATCGTGAAATGTCAGATGGTGATAAACGACATTGACTATAATTATTATAATATTTATAGGATACACGTATCAAAATGGCGTGTCACTGTAAGACGGTTGACAATATTTCACGAGTGAGATGCGAAATGAATTCTTACACAATCTCACTATGGCAGTGCAACATTTTATAATCTTCATAGTTATGTCTCATATCAAATTTCATGCCCGTTTTCCACGGTGAGATTCGAGTCTCTTCTTACAGAATACTTCTAGAGGGAGTGCCAAATAAATAGTTATACATATAAAAAAACAAAGCCTCCAAAAACCAAAATTTTCCTTCTAAAACACATAAAAGGATAAAATTTAAAAAACGTGTTTACATGTTCATAATAAATTATCTTAATTGGGTGAAAAAGTTATTCATGTGAAAATATCAGTTATTTTAAATACAACACAAATAAAAAGAACATTATTAAAAATTAAAATACCTCAAGATAATTTAGGAGGCAGGCATAAGAAAATAATTGCATTTTCAGTGGACGTTACCTCGTTGACGTCTAATTAATTATTATTAAGATTATAAAGACTGATGTGTTGAAGACACTTAAAACTTGATTTATCTTTAATTTTATTGAAGTTTTAGTTGCAGAATCCTCGAATTAAATATAATACTAGATACTCGACCCGACTTCGTACGTATAAAATATGTCCAATATAAATTATATTCCAATCCAGGGAGTCGATGAGAGACAAAAACTAAGATTTTCTCTCGTATCATATTTAGGCAATTTAACTTACAATCGTAGGTTTGATATTTCTGTCTACCTATTTAAAATTAAAAAAAAAAAAAAAATAATTTCGAGTATTTAGTATAACACTGTTAAACTCAATACATATAAAATATTTTTATAAAATTGTAGGGTAGTAAATTTCAATAACAATAGCATTGAAGAGTATTTAAGAGAACTATGGTGTTCTTCGTAGCGCTCTCTGGCGAAATATCTTTGTATTAAATAGCTTAATCATTTACAGTTCATAAATAGACTCGTGATAGAATTTTGTATTTTCTCGTCTGGGTATGGGCTAGCCTACTCGTCACAAATACCACAAAACAGCCAGAATATTGTTTTTGAAGCAACCATTTCTCGCTTGGATATACCATACTTAATTGAACCAATAGTTCTATTGGTTCAATCAAGTGTTAGTATTAGTTGTATAAGTCGTATGTCGAATACATTTTCTTCCTTGTACGAATTGATATACAAAAAAATCGTAATGGTTGTAACTTATCAAATTAATTTATTACGATTCTATCTATCACAAAAGAGGCCAAAATCATCTAACCTCTTTCGTTCAATTTTTATCATACTAAAACATTTATTTAGAAACTAAATGGTATGGTATGATAACATTAAAATTTAAATCCAATCAACATACAAAAATAAAAAAAATTACGTTTTATATTCATATGTACATAATATCGTGAATTTGTTCATAAATTTCAGGCAAGCCTAAAATGACGCCGTATCCATATCCGTATCCGAATCCGTACCATATCAAAATATTAGAATTAGAGATAATTTCGTACTTGTAGATTCATCCCGTTATAAACAAAACATGTTTTTGCAAAACATTCGCGAGAGCAACAACCTTTAAATTTTCGTCATATCTCCCACACAATAACTCAAGTTCGGTGAACCGTGACTCGAGCAGGTCCTACCTTAATTGAAAGTAACGATCAGAGGTTTCATTATGTTATGTTAGGTACACTTTAGTAGTGAACAAGTATAAGAGATCATACATCTTCAACCTTCTTCAATTACAAAGTAACCAGGTACCTAAAACCTGATGATCAACCCGTAAATCACGAGCGACAACTAGTATTAAATACTTTAGTAATTAGAGATCACATTTCTCATCAAAAGCAGTAATCGCGTTAGAAAAAACTAGTGTCTAATTATCCATTGAAACACATGAGATGAATTGTATTTGCGAGTACCGTTACAGAATTATTACCACAACAGTCAGTTGCCGTTAGTATATTCTAAATACTTTCAAACATTTGGCTTTAAAAGATTGATTAAATACTATACGACCTCTTCTTTCCTGATAAACCGTTATGTCCTGTAGAAAGTGCAATTTCGATCAAAATCAACTAGAGTGACCAGGTTTTTTATGTTAGACTGGAGATATAATTTATTATTTTAATTTAAATGGTATTTTTATTTTATAGAAACAACATTTTTATTGTTCAACTGCAATATTATTTTTACTTTTATTTGAATTATATTTTATTTTTGAAAAAAAAAAAAGTAATTTTATTAGCTAGATTTGTCAGTGTAGTTATTTACACTTACAAACTCACTTGATGTACTCCGGTTTGAGCAAGTACAGATCCTGTCACGAGAACATAACATAAGAAGGTAGGCGGACTGGCTAATGGACTTGATGGTAAGTGGTTACTACCGCTCTTAAATATTGACCCTGTAAAAATGAATCAATGCGCTACTAACCACCAACCACCGGATGGTGGCTCTTACCTTTCAAACCGGAACAAATTATATTATTATAAGAATCATTGCTTAGTGGTAGAATATATGATGAGTGTACTCGGTGGTACCACCGAATATACTTTATATTTTTCACAGTTCCCGTATCTATGAGCGGAAATGATCACTTAATTAAAAACCTATTTGCCTTCTAAAATTCCAATAAAACCAGTTTCAAAAAGTCGCGATGCCTGAAATAAACATATCGTTTAGTCACCCTATTCGCGACATGAAACATTTGCCTCGGTAATGTTTGTACACTTATGCAAGTTCTTTATGCGAGTAATACAAAGAAATAACTTTATTCTTTGTGACACATGATAGCCATTGATATATGGGCTTAACTGTTGATCTGTTATCGTTGTTTTGTATGGCTGAAAGGTGATTTAGTCGTGTTATTATGTAAATTATGTAGGTAATCTTATTTGCGGTCGATGACTTCCTGGGCTTTCAATAAAACTGGGACAAAGTCGTTAGACAATGGTTCCTCTGAACTGGTATATCTCGTCGATATTATGGGTGGTTTGAATACGGGCAGGCTTTACTTTGTGTTTTATGTATGTTCGCGGTGGTCATATTTTGTAAAAATTGTACTGAGATTTAATTTACTTGATTCGAACCCAGTAGGTCAATCAGATAAGATAAATTAGAATCGTATAATCTGACATTTTTACTAAGGCTGAGGTCGTACTGAATGCTATAATAATATGATATAAAGCCTGTGGCTCAATTTCATATAACCGTAGACCGTAAATCACCATTTTTGTAAACTTCAAAATATTCCATCATTTATATGTCATAAATAAGCATAAACGTAAACACAAGATTAAATAAATTACAAAAATATTCTGTAGAACCCCAAGAACACAATAATAAGGATAACGCGGCAAGTAAGATATTTGGCACCAAAATGCATTAATTAGATGTCACTACAAAACTACAAAGAGCTCCAGAGACGATAAATTAAACGTCAAACCCTCATAGGCCGCCTACAACCATGATTCAGTATTACAAAAATCGGTTACAAGGCGTTAATGAACTATCTGAATCGACTACAATGTATATCTATATAATATGATTATGTCTTACTTAACTAAAACTAACTTGTAAGTTTCGAGAAAATTTCAAACGGTCCGTTACTTACGTATCATAAAATATATCGAAATTAGTCTTAAGCTATACACGCTACATAGCATATATATTATATACTATATGTGGAAGGTGCAATACAACTTCAGCATAAATCAAATTCAACGTTTAATTCATGTCGCGTGCTCGCCGAGTGAATAATAACCGCTGTCATCGTTAGTTCGAAGAGATTACAATCTAGGATTATTTTTCCGAAAATATGAGTAAACGTATTTTTTATTTGTAATTCATGTTTTTCCTTTTTCAAATCAATCGAGGCAACTCATTGAAACAGTATGTGGTAACATACTATAGACATTACTAGTGTAAGATTTGTTAGTCATTCCTTACGTCAATGCGCCCCCAACTTAGGTGCTGAGATATTCGACCCTTGTGCCACAGGCTCACTCACTCTTCAAACTAGAAATATACTTTGCGGTATATTATATGATGAGTGAGTTCTACCTACCTAGACCGACTTGCTTTCACCAAGTTAAGCTTATCTTAACGTTACAATGTTTGTAATTTATTGTATAAGTGTTTAAAATAGTATCTCGTGATACGGCTAGAAGTTACTTCATCTACACAAGGTTTTAAGTTGTAAACGTTCACAATCTAAGTTTGATATATTCGTACCTCGACGATAACCTTCAACCTAACTTCTATATACACAGTGTTCATAATTTTCCTGTTAAGCCAAAATATGTAATATTTTTAATGAACAAGCTGTTCCACGCGCGACTCTCGTCGTGTGAAAACATTGCATATAAAATTTATTACGAAAATCAAGGACAAAAGTTTACTCTATAAAAGACGTGGCACTGCAAATTTACGCAACTACTACAAATGTACGCATCATAACGCTTCCTCGTTGTATCACATTTCCGATTCATGGCAAAAATAATACGACGTAGTCTTATATGGTTTTTTTTTTTATTACCCCAAGGTCCGAGTGTCAACTGCAAATGGCAGAAAAACATTATTTGGAACTACAGATTTATATTTGCTATTTTTTCGTTAGCAAAAAAAAAAACGCTGCGGCTCCATCCCTTAAAATATTTTTCCTAACATAAGAAAGAATCAATGTATCACACAGAACACATTAGGACATTAGGACTCATCCCCTTTTCCAGAGACCCTGAGTCATTTCAACGTGTCTTTAGACTTTATCAAGAGTAATTTAATAGAGGTATTATATATATAAGTCTGTAAAGTTTTATTAGAATCATAAAGAGAGAGGGGGAGAGAAAAAAGAGTCACATATAATAATTTCAAAAATTACATAATGAACAGACACACACATCTTATGTGTGTATAATATTAATTTAACAAAAGTCTGCCGTAACCGTCAGTACGTAATGGAATTTTCTCAAACATCTTAAATGGAAAAAACCACAAATTTAATCATTTCAAGATCCTAAATAGTAATATTCATTGTTCTTGAACAAGTTGTCTGTGTGTATTCAATTTATATAAGGGGTTAGGCATTTAGTAGATGGATTTAGAAAATATGCTATAATTTAAAATTAAATATCCTGGCTGATAAAACTTTATAGATTTTATAATTTTATGCAAGTAATATAAACATTTAAAACTGTGTGTATTCTTTTAATTTATTGAAGGGCAAATGTAGCCATAAAATATGACTCATTCCGGTTGACTTTCTTTAATATAGCACCTAGCTCCTATTTGATCTCTAGATTTTACAAACCATGTGATCAAATTAGTTCCCACTTTTTTCATAATTACACCGTCCTTCGCACCATTCATAAGTATATCGGATCCATTCATTAGTATTCCAACCTAATCAATGTTTGCAATAAGACTGTACGTCTATAATTTTAAGTACCTATTTCATAAGTAGGTACTTAAAATTTAACCTGTAAGGAAATATCATAAATATAATTTCAATTACTTATATTTTATCTAAGTCTTTTTCCGGTATAAGCTGAGTGTAGAGGTGTGCAATCAATATGAAAGTGTAAATGTTTTAAGTGATAGCTAGGTGCAAAACAATTGTTGGTTGCATTCCGTTCCGTCGCCTGCGCGCGCGCCGACGATCCGCGGAAGCTTAGCGATCCGCCTCTAGCCACAAATAGTAAAGACTTCGGACTGGAATGTCTTAATCACGCCATAATTGTTACTTTTTGCTTTAAGCTTGTTAGTTTATAAATAAATAAAATTTAATACATTTAGGTGGCACCTATATAATTTTATTTATTTATACACCAACGTATTTACTATATTGGGAACACTTTTAATTGGTCCATATATATTCTCAAAATTTCAAATGTTTTCCTAATATAACTGAGATTATAGTCATTAATTGCTTTAATACATCCTATTATAAGGGCTGATGGAGTACACGGAACATTAATCGGAATGAAATATTATAAAGGTATAATGTATTAGAAGGATTTAGTTTGACGTTATTATAAAACAATATATTTTATTACGGACACAAAAACAATTAAGCAATTATTAATAAACACTATTAAATATTCCAAATTCCCAACAAATATATTCAATACTAGATACAAAGACAAAGAACAGTAACATCGCAATCAAAAAAGTTGCAGATTACGTAATGTACTAACTTTTATTATAATAATTTTATATGGCAATTTTATCGTCTATAAGATCCATGTATTTTTGTTTAACGCAAGCTATAACAGTTATTTGAAAACTTATACTACAATATATCCATAAAAAAAGTAATCCCAACGATCATCGCCATCACGTAACATAAGGCCGGTGTGAAGTATTCCTATTTCATTTTTTTTTTATGGTATAGCTTGGTGGACTAGCAAATGGGCCACCATGATGTAAGTGGTCACCATCGCCATGCGACACCAACCTTGGGAATTAAGATGTTATGTCCCTTGTGCCTTTAGTCTCACTAGCTCACTCACACTTCAAACCGGAACACAACAATACCGAGTACTGTTTTTTGGCGGTAGAATATCTGATGAGTGGGTGGGACCTACCCAGGCGGGCTTGCACAAAGCCCAACCACCAAGGTAAATATATAAAACCTTTAATATATATATTATTATACTATACTATACTAATATTTTAATTGCGAAATTAGCTCTATTACCTCGTAACGCTTAAGTCGAACCGATTTAGATGAAATATGTTATAGAAATAGTTTGAGTAGGTCAGGAAATAGGCTACTTATTTTAGTCCACCCCTCGAGGTGGTAAAATAGTTTTAGAAACGATTGGAATAGGCTATTTTGATCTCTGTAGTATAAGAAAGTGAGAGAAAGTTGAGTCCTAATTTGCTTGCAAGACATAAATTTATAATAAAATATTGATAATAATAATAACATAAGGCCGTAAAAATATAGTACATGTTATGTAACATAAGTTACAAATCCGCTAGCCGATAGCTCCGTCCGTGTTTAGTTTCCTCATCATAAGTTAGAGTAAATTGTCATAACTATAGCTATTACTGGTATAAATTAATTGTTTTAGAGATTATTTTATAATATTATTTCTATGCATAATGGAGAACTGGAATTACTATTAAAATAATTGATAACTTTATGAGTTAAGCTAAGATTTAATACGCAGTGTTTGATTTAATATGCAAATGTGTTACTCCTAAACAAAGAGACATGACCAGCAGCAAGACATACGTGTCTGTCTAAATTAATACGTAAAAAGTAAACTTAGTACCATTTCTTTTAACAATACCACAAATTAATTAATTAATTAATAATATTCCTATTACCCCGCCTTTTAAGGTTATGAGTGTTGGGAGTGGGGACAGCAATAGCCCAAGGGGTCAGGGGCGACCCTTCGACTATTACATCGTTAAACTTTATTTAGAGAAAGAGTTCATAAAGTAATGTCCTCTGAATGTAATGGGTTTAATAATATAACGCTAGCGGTGTAGCGATTCGCGTTAAGCCAAATACTCAACAAAGCAATACTTCATGTCGGCTCAACACCTAAAATTATACAATACGCAATTCGGCCTCACATGGACTACTGCTCTAACCGTTGGGCGGGTGCTACCCCCAGTACCAGCTTCTTCCATTTGACCGTATTCAACGCAGAGCGATAGAGATACGACTTGGAAATCTTCGAGAAAAAAGTGTACACATTTCTTAAAGGCCGGCAACGCACCTGCAAGCACCCGGTCTCGCAAATATCCATGGGCGGTGGTAGCCACTTTCCATCGGTTAAGCCTCCTACCCTTTTACCTATAGCATAAAAAAACTTACCGCTCTTAAAAGATTGCATATACAATATTTTTATGTGCGATAAAGTATTTCTTTTTTTTTTATTGACATTATTATTACAACTATACTTTTACTCCCATGAGTAAATCATTAGTTAGGGGAAGCCACCCCCCCAAAACAATCATCATTTGTACCACATATACGATTCTCATATGAATAACAAGGAAAACTTCGATTTACTCTTTCTTTTCATAAAGTATGAAATGCCTTTGCTATGCGACATATGAATTAATAATTATAAATAAATAACAAACAGTTCAATAATTCTAAAGCATCAACATATAACTAGACTATTAATAACTTGAAATTAAATGAAATTTTACACGACACGAACCTAACCTCTACGTTAAAACGATTTATATATAAGTATACCAATGATGAAAGCCCTTTGTAATTGTATTTACCTGTGTTATATTTATCAAATACCATCCAAAAAAGCATTAGCCTAACAATTTAATTGAATAAAAAATTAAAAAGGTAATTTCTTATCTTAATTGGCGTCGCCAAAAATTGTACGGTACTTAAACTTACACTTGTTCTTTTTTGTATCGACGAAGGAGCATTGCCCCGCACATTAGTCATCTACATCATTATTGTCTCCATTACAGTAAAGTATAGATTTTTTGTATCTGTGCAATATTAATTATTTACCGATTTTATTGATCGAATCTTATACGAGTATTTAAGGCGATAGATGTTCGTAAAACTTAAAAAATAAGACGCTTTCGTAACATAAAGAATTTAAAAAAAAACATCAACTTTAATTACAAGTACCCAGGATGAGAAGTCTCTTTAATCAGTAAGACCGCCTCTTGCAGATACTTCTGTAACACTTTTCATTTTGTATATTAGATTATTTTTAGTGTGTAATATAACATATTTGTGTTTGTAAATTAATTAATTCTACAAAATTCAAGAAAATTATATATTCTGTATCAAGAATGCCTAATCAAATACTCTTTATATTATACCAGAGGACGGTAACTCGTAAAAACACTTACGAATCGTCATGATACGTATTGAATTAAATGTAAAACAACTATAACATCAATTAATTATTTATTACATTTATACAACGTATAAAATATATACGTTAATAATACATAGGTTTAAGGAAACTTTTTTTTAAAATGTACGAACGTAGCAAATTGGAATATAAACGGCGCATATTTTTTTAATTTCCATTACGAATAATATTTACAAAGGAACCTGTTAATTATAATTATTATTATGTTACGATCATAACCATATAAGTAAAGAGTGCGTAAATATTGTGTGTAACTTCATTGGAACTAATAAATAAAACGTCATCGTTGGAATAAAACGTCACTTGATTTATGTTAATGCGGAATATGTTCAAACCGGAGAAACCCTGTCAATATAAAAAATCTAATATGTCGTTTAGGTACAATATGCATTTGTATCTGGAAAAGTTAACGATAGGGAAAGAGCCTCATATAGGGTATTTCAAGACTGCACTAATATTAACTCGCTTCGTCATTCCCATAACTAACAGGGAGGAACGAGGGCTATTTGAATCAAACTTGGGTTGCTTGAATGATATAATACTATTTTTCGATCGCGGTTTGGCCCACGTGTTAGGAGGGGTTGAGGGGGGTCATAGGTTTTTGGTATAAAAAGTAGCTTATTCTTCTTCTTCTTTCCTTGGGCACCCCACCGACTACGTTCTGAGCCGAGGTGCGATCTCATAGGAGACACCCTCAGGACGAACGTCAACCTCAAACCCGAAAGGGCCCAAAGTTCAAGGCTGAGTCTAGTACTCACCCCAACGTCCGATGACGCTGTAAATGCCAGTAGAGCCAACAGCACTACCTTTTTCGGGTAATAATGGCCCGAAAAAATTGAGTTCGAATCACCTTAAACATTTCTAGCAACTTTATGTAATCGTTCTATGAGTTCAGAGTAAAAGTTCAAGGACGAATTTACGTACAAACTTGTACGCAAAGTTCTTGACGTTTTTTCTTAGCGAACCCAAAAATTATAAATGCTCAATAAGTGAAAGATCTGACGACCTCGACTGTTTATATTTAAAATTTTAAACATAAATTCACTTTCACATGTTTTAATTAGTGGGTCAACTACGCTCTTTCGTAGATTGAGAACAATCTATCAAAACTGTTAGCATATTATGTATTTATTATAGAAAGATAGACGATCAAATGGTCCGCCCTATGGTAAAGTTACCTTCACCACATTGTCACTTCTAGAAATATAAACTCCTCGGACCGTCAAGACGCGGCCAATTTTTGCTTCAACAACGTTGGTGTCAGTGGTAACTCCCCAGGTGGAGGACAACTGTTTGTTTTATTCCACCACTTTGCTCCAATACGATATGATAAATATTAGATCTACTATCCATCAAACCATATTGGATCTGCGTACAAGTTTATTCACCACCTTGCACGTGTTTATTTCTTATGTATAAACACACATGCAAATTCAGTGATACTTACCTGGGTTTGAACCCGCAATCATCGGTTAAGGTGCACGCGTTCCAACAAATGAGCATACTTTTTTTTTTAATTGAGCTATTGAATACCTGAGATTAACACTTTTAAACAAACAGCTCTTCCACTTTATATTTTAGTACAGATAATGGCACCTCCTGTCCTTAAAGAGGAGAATGCTTGGAGTTTATTCCACAATAGATAAAATAAATAGTATATGTACATACATCACTTTTTGTAAATATGTAAAAAATGTGCTAATATTTTAAATTGATTGATGTTTTAAAAACCTGAGTTGAATGAGTGAAAGTCAAAAACATTTGAACATCAATCTATGTACCGATGTAATATAATGGCAAAAACTAATACTAGAAGACCGGGTATTTCATTATTCAAGGTCTCATCATGTGTATGTGTATGTTCTATATGCCTTCTATTCTTTGTGTTGAAAATTTAGTAGGCTCTTTTCTGCGCACTGTTAATACTCAAGAATGCCCCAAAATACAAGTAATTTTTATAACTTCTTTTAAATATATTTTTATATAGACTATTAATATATTAGCATGTAGTTATTTATAAGTATGGAGTTATATGACCAATCAATACTTATACAATTTTAAGAAAACTCGAAATTCAAAAATTTAAAAAAAAAATGTTCTGAACGTCAACTTTTTTTCAGAGAGCGGACAGTGCGATGTTCGTCGGTAATAATCATCGCGCTAGGGTTGTCACTGCTTGCACTCGGCATCTACACCACTGTGCTGGTGCTCACTGAGTACAAGAGCCCCCGACCCTGTCTCAGCGAAGTCTGCGTCAACACAGGTAACATGTTTGTCACACAGTTGGGGCTAACTTGCCGATACGAACACTTGTCCTTCAAATGGAGCGATCATCAAAATTAGTTTTGGCTCTCTGCCTAAGTTTCGTTTTTAATGTATTGGGTTCGCCTGTCCCTTCAAACGATGACGAAGATACGCAGATCTGTACCAGCGAATTATGCTCTGTTACCGGTGAGTTAACCTATTGAAAAAATATTTGCAAATCAGCTGTCTTGAGCTTTTGATATTTGATTTTCAAAGGGATGTTATTTAATTGTTTTTTTTTTTTTTTGCATATATAAGAATATTTATTATGTATTCATATACATGTAATGTATTATAATTATTATTTCATATCTCGTGAATCATGACTTACATAACAATTGTGATTACAAATATTATAATTATAAAATATAATACGTATCGTAAAATATAATATATATTAAATTTATCATTATTTACAAACGATATAGTGAATAATAAAATTATTTGTAATTTGTACGTCTTGCGTTAGTTTAACACGATGCGGAGTAACTGCTGGCTTCAAAGCTCACGCCGCACACGATCTTTGAGACCTTCAGACCTTAGATCATCGATATACTCCTGCATATAAACCTCACAAAACTATTATTATATGTTATCTTTTACTGAAGATGTTTTAATTTATGGAAGAATTAATATAATCCACCATAAATTAGTTTCCACTGTTTATTTTATTCCGTACCGATACCTAATGTTGAACGTGATGTTACATCTAAAATACACATAAAAGCAACGAAGACTTTTCTCGCCGTCTGTACGCTTAGATCTTTTAAACGCAACGGATTTAAAATAAATATTTTTGTCTATTATAATAAATGCATAGTATAGTAAATACAAGCCGCGAATTTCAACTTTCCTAGCGGAAATAAAAACGTTATTTTTTTATTTTTATGTCTGTTCTTTAATATAATAATAGTACATTTATTGTACCCATGAAAGAGATTAAGATAACGAACGTTACATCAAAATCAAAACATTTGTTTATGTAAAAGAAATAACATGCAAAGAAAATTATTGTTCCTATATCGAATAACACGGTCAGCTTGCAAGGATTTGAATACTATCAAGTTATTATAATTGCAAATATGAATTAATGGATGTAGCTATGTTAATATTATTAATAAATCTCCTGATGCCGTTATAATGCAGCAAAGGAAATCTTTTGGCGCACTTATAAATAAAAAAAGCAAGACCGTGTCAAGTCATATTGTTAGGAGGGTTCCGTATATATGCTTTTTACTCGAAAATTATTTTTATGTTATTCAGACAATTTGTTAGCTTCCCACAAATATAATACGATAGATTTATTCAATTGTTATAATAATAAAAGCTTGTTTAATGTTTGGTTTTTGTATAAATAGTGTTCGCTGTTTGTAAAAATTAACATTATTGAATATTTAAGGAAAATATGACTTCGAACATTCTTTCAAAATAATTATTTAATTTTTTATTGATATCAGTAAAGCTCGTCAACTAAACAACTGTTTGTTTAGTTGACGAGAGGAACTTGTACTAAGCTATTTTTTCCTTCACTATTTATTTACAACTTTTATATTTAAATGAAAATAAATAATAAATATATACATATATTCAAATCTAAATAATATGTTTTTTGGTCATCTATTTAGAGTAATTTGACGTCACACGAAACAGGCTCACGTCTCAGTAAAGAAATAAAATAAATAATAAAAATATACTTTCTAAAATTTTACAACTACTCATCTTGCATGTCCTTGGCGACTCGTGATAAAATCTAAATTAATATACTTTATTCGAGTTGGCTCTTTTGAACCACTTTACAAGATTATATTAAAGCTGTATGTACTTCTATCGATTTAAAATATATATTCTACCGAGAAGAACCGGCAACATAGTCAAATATTTCTTTGGTTACAATTCGATCACTTAAGTATGTTAATTAAATACGGTTGAATTTAGAAATCCCGTAGAACTCCACTCTTTTTTATCTTAATTCATATTATTATAAATGCGAAGGTAATTCGGTTTCTTTGTTCACTTTTACATCGTAACTACTTAACCAATTGTGTACCAATCTGGTATACAACAGCAGAGAATAATTATGTATTCATTAAACTGCATTATTTAATAATGATTTTACAATTTAAATTAATTTCATGACAAAGTTAAAATATATGATAAATTTTATTAAAGAAACGAATACCATGTTCCATTAAAAATGTATTGATTTAAGAAATCGATCTAAAAACCTCCAATGAATTAGAAATCTATAAATAAATAATTTAGTTTAAGAATTCTTTGATATTAATTCTGTACACATACATTTTTGTGTGCACACGATGATCCAAAACGCAACGTCAAGAGGTCGAAATATAACAAAGTGACCCCAGTTATCTCCGTGTGATTTTTCAATTTACTTGGCGGTAAGGTTTTGTGAAAGCCCATCAAAATCATCATATATTCTATCGCCAAAGAGTGATACTTAGTACAGTTGTGATCCGGTTTGAAGGGTGAGCCATTATAATCACAGGCACAAGGAACATAACAACTCAGTTCCGAAGGATAAGTAAAATTACATTTTAAAAAATGCAGCTCAATTCGCGTTGACGTCTAATCTATCGTTTCTATCACAAAATTTTGCTAAGCTTTGGGGATGGAGCACAAATTCGACACAGGAAAGATAACGCGAGGCGAATTCGTTTTTAGTTAAAGTCTTAATAACACCTATAAATATATAAAAAATGTAAATTAGTCATGGCTGAGTTAAACATGTATTATGTGATCGACATTGAGTATATTGCGCTTAGTTGTACTTGTATCTCGACCTTTTTTAGTGTTCTGTAGCCATATGGTAAAAAACGGAACCCTTATAGATTCGTCATGTCTGTCTGTCTGTCCATCCGTATGTCACAGCCACTTTTTCCGAAACTATAAGAACTATAATGTTGAAAATTGGTAAATAGATGTATTCTGTGAAACGCATCAAGATTTTTACACAAAAATGAAAAAAAAACAATAAATTATTTGAAAAAAAAATTCTGGGGTCCATGGGTAGGTCTTCAAAAATGATATTTAGGTTTAGGGCACTTCCAAAGTGGTAAAATGTGAGCCGCCCCCGCCCCGTTTCTAAAATAAGAGATAGATAAAACTAAAAAAATATACGATGCAGATTACCATGCAAACTTCCACCCAAAATTGGTTTGAACGAGATCTAGTAAGTAGTTTTTTTTAATACGTCATAAATCGTAAACCGCAATTTACCTTTCATTCAAAAGTTACAACGAACTACAAGAATTTTTATATTATGTGCTGCTACGGAACCCTTCATGGGCGAGTCCAACTCGCATTTAGCGCTTTTTTTATTTTTTGGTGTGAATGTCTCCGAAATGATAATTAAAATAATATGTGCATAACTATATTCATGTCGAGTCGTGCTCTTGAGATTTAATAGATTCACAATTGAATGTAGCGCCAGCAATCATCAACATGCTATCTCTGCTGGTCTCAGTGAAAAAAAAAAAGAAGCACATTCTATCATCTATACATCTATTGTTTCAATCTCATAATCTGGCACTTGGCTTCGACTTGCACTTGGTTTAGACTTAAGGAATTTATAAGCTTGCAATTAAGCATTAGCATTAGCAGCCTGTAAATTTTCTCACTGCTGGGCTAAAGGCCTCCTCTCCCTTTGAGGAGAAGGTTTGAAGCATATTCCACCACGCTGCTCTAATGCGGGTTGGCGGAATACCCATGTGGCAGAATTTCGTTGAAATTAGACACATGCAGGTTTCCTCACGATGTTTTCCTTCACCGCCGATCACGAGTAGAATTATAAACACAAATTAAGCACATGAAAATTCAGTGGTGCGTGCCTGGGTTTGAACCCGAAGTCATCGGTTAAGATGCACGCGTTCTAACCACTGGGCCATCTCGGCTCATTGCATGCATTAAACTAATTCATTACAATATAATAACTATAATTATTGTTCTGATTAGCTTGTCGAATATTGACATTTCAAATTGAATCTCATCACCAATTTGCAGCCATGTGTTGAATATATACGTATCTTCATACTTCCATTATTTCATTTTATTTGCATAAATTGTATTCAATGCCGCATTGGTAAATCTGTTTATGCATTTTAAGTAACAACACATTTTTATTGTTTTAAAACTAATCACTACCATTAAAAATATTAAGGTTTAAAAACACATTCGTGTTATTTTTCGTATTATCCTTATTGTATATTCCACGTGTTGGTCTAATTAGGAAAACTGTTCGTACTGCGCCATTTCGTACTGTCGGACTTGCATGTGTTAATCTCTACGCGTTTTGTGACGAGCTACCATTACGCAGTTCGGACACACGTGGGGCTGATGCAATTGAAAAATTAACTTCGTGATCCTTTGACGCCGCGAATATTGTTTACATATTTCTCAAATGAGCTGTCACCTCATTTTATGTAACTCAATATAATTGATATGTTTATGTTTTTATCAATAAATTATAATTTTAAATTATTTATTTAATTCTTTAATATATTATATTTATTGTCATGTGGTATGAATATATTAAGCTAATTTTTATGTAAAATAACCCAAGGAAGATAATTATGTAATTTTTTAATTTCGATATTTAAATATTTTGTTTTTTTAATAAAAGATTTTATTTTCAACTTAAACCAACCTCAGTTTAATTTTTGCACATTCTGATACCTACCTTCTTTAAGTTTTTTAAAAGAGTAACTATTAAATTTATTTTTTGTTCTTCTATGTTGAATATAATTTCTATTCCGGTAGTAGCTTTGTATTTAATACAATTCTTTTAAATAAAGATTCAAAGGTGCTGGTAAAACCTTACCTATATAAAGTAGGTATATTTGGATATAATTTGATATACGTAATTGTTATGACAAGAGTTATTTATCACTCTTGCTGAGCTCGTACTGTCAAATATAATGGAACTAATCAAATACTATAAAATACAGACATGAACAGTTTTACTATATAGATATAGGAATATATCATTTTTTTTTTAACATACTGCTGACATCCTATAAAATATTTTTCATTCGTTTATAAAATATGTTCTTTTAAATTATTTATTATTTTTGGAAAGCTCTTTTCATAAATGTATGTATTTATTACTTATAATATTATTTAATGTTTTTGAATAGCGTCAAGAATCCTAGCGGCAATGAACAAAAGCGTCGATCCTTGCGAGGACTTCTACGAGTACGCTTGCGGTGGCTGGATAGAAAAGAACCCGGTACCGGAGTGGGCGACTTCCTGGGACCAGCTGGCGATACTCCGCGAGCGTCTCGTGTCCGACCTGAGGGAACTGTTGGAAGATAAAAACGATGATGGACTGCCTGAGAGTGTATTGAAAGCTAAGGCGATGTACCGCACTTGTATTGATGTTGGTAAGACATGTATATATATATATTTATTAATTATTTAGTTTTAATTTGTTTTATTATTTCACTTTATAGTAGTACGAAATTTATATACAATATTGCGGAATTGTTTACTTAACAGCTCCATAATTGATAAATAGTAGATGCGTTTCCTTATGTTACTTTTATTTAAAGAATCAGATTAAAAAGTTACTAATCTCCTGAAAATATCCAGATAAACTTGAAGAGAAAGGCATTGAGCCCATCCAGAAACTTCTGGAAAGTCTTGGTTTACCATCGCGTCCGCCCACCGAGGCCAGCGCGAACTTCACGTGGGAGGACGTTGCGGGACGCGCGCGCCGCCTGCTCGGCCTCAACGTCTTGCTGAGCGTGCAGGTCGCGGAGGACGTGCGGAACACTAGTCGCAACAGGGTCGTGGTGAGATATTTGACAATTTAGATTCGTTACCTTCGCCGAAGAATATTTCATCGTAGATTTCAATATCATCGTAATATCCTTTTTTTCTTCAAATAAAGTATTGCTAATTAAGATGACATAAACTGTACCTAAGTTATCCTACGAATAATTGGGTCGTATCAAATCCCGCATTTCTTCATCCACCAACACGTAGTGGAATTGACAAAAAAAAAAAAAAACAAAAATACAAAGACTAATACGTTATGGCAATTTATTTAATAAGTCATTCACATATATTCAATTCGTTTTTCATTCAATTAACACACAATGGATTCTGTAATGAACTATACATCAAATCTCAAACGCTTTCAAATGGATCCGAAAAAACTGTCAACATTGATGAGGACAATGACTTGTTTAATCTCATAAACTTTATTACATTTATTTTGAACTCTGAATCAGCAAAAATTAAGATAACTATCAGTAAAATCACGCTGAGATGAAACTTCGTTCGTGATTCTGATTATCGCCGCTACCCTTGAAAAAGACAATCCCATTTAAATGATTATCGCATTCAGGAAGTCACGAATCGAATTTGAAAGTATACCTACTTGATGTCATTTGAGATCATCACTTGGAACATTAAAATAGTTTGATATTCAACGGGTGTAAATACTTTATTCAATTAATTTTATAGTTAACAGTACTAAAAACCTTAAATTTGCATTAATATATATTTTCTTACTGTATTGTTCCGTCTGTTATACCGTTAGATATATAAAGATGAATACGAGCCGAGATGAAGTGGTTAGAAGGTGTGCAACTTAACCGATGATTGCAGTTTCAAATCCAGGCAAGCAGCAAGCAGCAGCAAGCACTATATGTGCTTAATTTATTTATAATTTATCTCGGCGGTGAAAGTGCCCACGTCAAATTTGGCCACATGTGTATCCACCATCCCACTTTGGAGTAGCGTGGTTTAATTCGCTCCAAACCTTCAGCTGAGCAAAGCAAAGCTTAAAGACAACTCGATAGGAGAGGAGGCCTTAGCCCGGCAGTTCGACATTTATAGACAGTTACTTTACGTTTTTTTAGACCAAAGAATTACTTTGGGTATGTGCAAGACTGTTTAATATGTCACACTACAAAAGTTCCTCTCATTCTTAAAATAACTCCAATGCGGATTGGTTACATATGTTGTATATATGTTTTTTTTTGCGGTTGTATATGGGATAAATTATAAACACACATACATTTTTATACAAATAGTCATGACTTTTTATTTACCATCATCCATCCATTCGCGGAGTCAAAAAACAATAGTTAGATACATTGTCATAGCTCAAACAATGTAAGCTATATTAATCTATTTCCATATTCCTATACAGGTGGAGCAAGTGTCACCTGGCTTTTCAGACCGCTACCTCCGTCAGCCGGAACAGTTCGCTCACGAATTAGAGCAGTACCACAAATACATAAAGTCTGTGGTGGCCATCGCCGATCCTGAAGTTGATGCACAGAAATTTGCCGATGATATTATCGAGTTTAGCAAGAAATTGGCTATGGTAAGATTTTTGACAGAGATTTCAAAGATAAAGGTAAATTAAAGGTTTACATTTGTACTACATACTACTTAAATCCAGAATAATTGCAATCCAACACGACCGGAGAAAGCTCAGACCCAATGTAGAGTACTCCAAAGAAGGTCACACATATACTGATCTAAGAGGTGACTGGTAACCGTTGTGTCGTTAATTGCATCCCGCAGAGCATGACGTCGGTGGAGGTGCGGCGCGGCGGCACGCACCTGTTCCACGAGGTGAGCGTGGCGCAGCTCGTGCAGGGCGCGTCGGGCGGCCCGCCCAGCTGGAAACAGGTACCTCAGCGGCCTGCGCGGTATTTTTATAAGTAGTTATTATATGGAAAATTAAGAATATTCATAAAATCAGTATGATTATTATTATTGTACAAGAATTGTTTAAATGCTTCTAAAACGTAACCTTCTGAAATATCTGGTTCAGTTTTCGATTGTGAATATTTCAGCACGACTGGCAGAAATACATCGATCTGGTGTTCTCCAACACGAGTGTGGTGTTGGATCAGAATCAAGATCGTGTCACTGTCATGGACCTGCCGTACTTACACAAGCTGTCGGCACTGCTGGCCGATACAGATCCTGTGATTATCGGTGAGATTAAATGATTACATTTCACATCATATTCAAAACTAGCTCGCTTTTTAAAATATCTTACTTCATATGAGACGCTTCCTGGTTCGTGCCTTTAGTTTTACAATCACGGTAAAATATAATAAGTGAATCTAAAGTGTTGATATTTTTATTAAGTTTTTATCGTTATATTTTCACAATCACAGAGAAATTCCTCTGGTGGAGCGTGTTCTCGACGGTCGCCCCGATGACCAAGACCGCTTTTAGGGACCTCGGCTTCGAATTTTCGAAGGCCGTTTTCGGTCTCCAGCAGAGGACCCCTCGCTGGAAGAGCTGCACCGCCAACGTCAACGCCAACTTTGGCGTCGCCCTCAGCTACCTCTACGTCAAGAAGCACTTCGATCAGGCGTCGAGACAGAAGGTTCGCATTCGTGTACGCCGACTCGGACGAGTCAAACCGTCGGACGCATGGCGCCCGCTACCCGCCCGCTAACCGCCCGCTAACCGCCCCCGCCCCGCCCCGCCAGGCCACGGAGATGATCGAGGACGTGCGCGAGGCGTTCTCCCGCGCGGCGGCGCGCGTGGCGTGGATGGACGCGGGCACGCGGCGCACCACGCTGCGCAAGCTCGCCGCCATCCGCACCTTCGTGGGCTTCCCCGCCTGGCTGCTCGCGCCCGCGCGCCTCGACGACCACTACCGACACGTGAGGCCCAGACCGACTGAGATCCGTCCCCAACTCTAGTATCCAATTCTTTGGCTGCTAAGTAATTACCTGTACCTTGTAGTTTGTTAATTGACGATGTCGGGGATAGGACGCCTTACAGACGGCAGCATTCAAATTGCATATAAACATTAATATTACTTTCAAAATCATTTTTAATAGAAACAAACCCCCACCCCCTCCCCCGCTACTATTGTGATAAGCTTTTCAGATAACATAATCGCCGTGGCGAACCGAGAATTTACCATAAGTAATTGCCTACTTTGCCAATGGGTTTGGATACACTGAGACTGAACTATTGACGTTACAAAGGCTGGTAGCGACCACCTGTACGATAGTACCCGGTCGCGAATAGCACATCTCGTCATATCGGTTAGTGTGAGTAATAATACTTTTGCGTTTGTCAGGTCGAGGTAGTCGAAGGAGACTTATTTGAATCATATCTGAAGTTAACGTGGGCGATGGTCAAGAAATCCTTAGAGACCCTCAGGGAGAAACCCGACAGGGACAGGTGAGATATTTTTCAATAATAACTAAGTATTTATGTTATTTGTAACATTACAAAAAAAATATTTTAACTCCTTTCCGTCAGATGGGTTGCCACAGCCACCACGGTGAATGCATTTTATTCGGCGACGCTTAACTCAGTCAGTAAGTAATAGTTATCATTAACACATCCATAGTTTATATACAAAAGTCTAATGATTCTAACTATACATATAATTATAATATTATAACACTGTTATTTTTTAGCATTCCCAGCTGGTATTCTCCAACCACCTTTCTACGGAAATGGAATTGAGTGAGTTTTTAAATATTTAGTATTATTAACAATCATACGTCAATACACGCGCGCACAGAAGTAACCCACTGCCTTATTATATCAAAGTATATAATAATTTAATATTTTCTAGGGCGATCAACTACGGATCTATTGGAGCTATAATGGGACACGAGATCACTCACGGATTTGACGATCAAGGTAAATAATTGTAATTTTTATTTTTTAAGCTTAACACAAACTTGAAAAGTTTGATAAAAGTAGGTCCCAGTAATCATCCTTGCGGTACTCCCGAATTAATCTTAAATAACGTCGTAATCTGAATAACTTTATTCAGATTACGACGTTTTTAAGTAGAATTAACGTATTAAGCGATTTTAATATTAATTGAATATTATTTTAATCAATTTAACATTACAAAAAATATATATAGTATAATTATGAAAAACAGCTAGTACTTAAAAAAACTGTAGGTATTTAAAATTTTCTGGCGTACAGGACGTCGCTACGACGAGCACGGGAACCTCGCGCAGTGGTGGTCGGCCGGCACGCTCGAGCACTACCACGCGCGGGTGCGCTGCATCGTGGACCAGTACAGCAACTACAGCCTGCCGCAGCTGCCCGGATACAAAGTGAGACGGAGATATCATCTACAGGCGACTGAGATGTTCGAGGTTGATCTTAACCCGCACATGCTAAAGGAACATGCGCGTCGGTGTGTGCAGGTGCACGGGTTCAACACGCAGGGGGAGAACATCGCCGACAACGGCGGGCTGCGCGCGGCGCTGAGCGCGTACGCGCTGCTGGCGGCGCGCGCGCCCGCGCACTCGCGCGCCGCGCTGCCCGGCCTGCCCGCGCTGCGCACCGACCAGCTCTTCTTCCTCGGCTTCGCGCAGGTTTGTCATTCACCTCCCACCTCAACCTACGTGTTTGAGAACGCGCAATCGATATACTTACCCGCTATCAATAATAATTAAAAAAATATTATATATAATATTTGAGTATCTGGTGGTACCATATGCGAGGTCTACATTTCTTATAAAGTAAAAAAAAGCTACTCAGTTTGTCATTTTTTACAGATATGGTGCGGTAATACGACTACAGGCGCTCTCAAATCTAAAATGGTGGAGGGTGTGCACAGTCCCAATAAAATCCGAGTAATCGGCACTCTCAGTAATTCTAAAGAATTCTCAGAGGCCTGGCAATGTCCAGTGGGCTCACCCATGAACCCCGAACATAAGTGTGTGCTGTGGTAGACTAAATGTGATCTTAGAAATAATCGAACCAAAGACAAGACTCGAATGTTACCAGTAAGTTACCCATAGACTTAGTTGTTAGCTAGATAGGACCAAAGGCATGTTTCATGAACATACTATGCGAGTCTACTCTTCAACTATTCAAAAGATTGAAAATAAAATTTAATTTATGCTTAATAATAATTATATTAATAAAAAACAGCATTTTTTATATATGAGAATAGAAATGCACACTATTTAATGCATAATATTATAAAAAAAATCCGCAACAATTATGAAAAATGTTCGTTTTCAAAATTTTAATTTGCCGTCCTCAAAATATTATTCATAGGATCAAAAAGCGTTATTCAGATTTGCTAAGTATAAACATGAAATAGGGCCAAGTATAACATAAGAAACATTAAGTAAGAAATAGTTTTAATAACAAAAATAAAGACATAAATTATAAGATCTATTACTGATTAAAGTTAACTAATATGTGATACTATAATTATGAATGTGGCATTTTAAAATTATTCATTAAATCTTGACAAACTGTTTATTTTAGACATAAGTAAATTAAGTTAGAAATTAAACAACAATTAAGTTAAAAAGTGAATTTATTATAAGAAACAAAAAAATACAATAAACTATTTATTATGAAATAAGAAATGATACAAATGAGACTTTTATTTCTTCCTCACATACTGGAACTTGTATACGGGGGCTGAAACTTTAGTCCCACTCTGTATTCTTTTGGGTTTCAGTACTTTTGCATCCTGTAAATGTCTTTTGAGTTCCATTTTTTGTTGAATGACGGTGAGATGTTTTTCACGCTCTATCCTTTGTGATAGTTCCTTGTATGTCTTTTCTTTAATCTTCTTTGTTGATTTAATTATCTGTAATTGAATCAATTATTAGATGGTTCCACTAACTCACTGCACTAAAATTTGGTATCATAAGGTAGACACTAGACCAATGAGACATGAGACCAATTCAAGAAAACTACAAATGAATTCAATAAATTAAAGGAGTTGTAGTATATATATGTACATATGTTATCTAAAACAATTAAAAAATAAGAGGTGTGACATAAAAATTGCTAAAACACTTCATTGTTAATTACCTCATCATTAACTTCAGGTAGGGTTATCTTATTGAGATCGGAGAGTCTCGGCCTGTTAGACTTCCTGTTGATAAGCGAGGGATGTGTATCCAATCGTTTAGCTAAATCAAAATTTTTCTCTTCGCCTTCATCCACAAAGAAAACATGCGTGTTTGGTGTGGAGTCTGCCACATCTGTCATATGGAGTTGAGACTAAAACAAACAAATATGTACTTATATTATCTATTCTATTATCAAATCATGACGACAGTAATTCTCCACCAGCCAATAGTGTAGGAAATATATGATTGCACAAGTATTGGTTTAATATTTGACTATATTTTCCTTCATAATTGAATGATCAGATATAATTCAGCTGCTGTAGATTAAATGGATTTATATGGTTTCTGAAGCATCTAAGGTTAAAACTGCCAACTTCCAAACACCAGGCTGCTATTGGGAATTTCTTGCCAGGAAATATCAATAATTTTCAATAAGCCCAAACCAGGATCTAGATATCTTATAGGTGTATGAGCTGATCAGAGGGCTATCAAGGCATTCACCAAAACAAATATTTTATACAGACACAAAAAAATAAATTATAAGAAAGTACAAAATTGGATTAAATACTCTACAAAGCAAACTATGGACAGGGAACCAGTTATCAAGATTGAATTAAAATGTTAACCATACTACATTTAATAATCATGCATTTTATTATTTAATACAAAAATACAATACAGTGCTTACAATTAATTCAATATTATTTTTAATAATATAAAAATCAACTTAAATTTATAAGATGGCTTTCAATTTACCTGCAATCTTTGTATCCGCCTACTCTCAATAGTGCGTTTCATGTTAATATATTTGAGATCCTGTGTTTGCATCAGTTTTACTTGCTCAGGTGTGTGTTCATCTTCTTTCTCCAGTTCATGATGTTCCTATAAATAAAATAAATGCAACAATATCATACCGAGCGTAACTATATACTTATATGGAGTCTTAGAGAACATAGTAAGGAACACCAATTACAATTGTAGACACATTTAACAGTGGTGTTAGTTTTACGTACTATTTAATATTGTAAATGTTTATAAAGATCAAATGAGTATAAGTATTTATTGATATAAGTTGCGTATTTTTGGCTATGAGTAATTCTTATTCAAGTTGATCATGCCTAAACTTGCTTAGTTGAAAAGTAATATCAAAAAATTTCGGCTACAATATTATTAAATGATAATTTAAAAGTTTTATAAGAAATCGTGTATTTCATGTACAATTTATGTATAACTACAATTTTGAATTTTTGAAAACGAATACAAAATATCCTTACCCCATCTTTCACTCTAGAATTGATCATATGAAAATAAAACTCATCGGGATTCCTGTCCAATGTTCTTTTACGTAGAAGTTTAAGCGTAGCACCCTTTTCATGGTAATCATTTGCGCGTTTTTTGTAATCTTTCTTTTTCTCTAGTAAACCAAGATGTTTTCGAGACTCAGGTTGATGTCGTTCCTTATGAGTCTTCTGGTTAGCCTTAGCGGCTTTTCTCCACGACGACATAATTGTTGTATAACGATACTTATTATAATTTAATATATTTAAATCATAAATTTATAAGAGTTTACTTTTGCCAGATCTCAAACTGTCACGTTCACGTGTTTACCGTTGTCAAATGTCAACATGACAAGTCTCAAAATTAGAGAGTTCTACTCTTAGTTGCCATACTAACATATCTTCATTATCTTGTATTATTTAAATTAGATTTTTTTCATTATGTGTAAATTTTTGTTTAACTATTGGTGTTAGATAACAAAATCGATGTATATATATTAGCACTAAATACATTTTGGACTAAAGCAGTTTTTTTTCTACAACGTGTAACAATTAGCTAACTATATACCTACTATTTAACTATTTATTAAGCAGTACTAGTTATTTATGCTGGATGGAATTTGAATTTCAGTAGATCTGCGTATTGCAATCGGTAATCGTACAAACAAAAGAAATAAAATTTCTAAGGCACTAAAAAGCCCGACTCCAAGAAACATATTAAATACTCCACCTAGAGATGCTGTAAAAAAATTATAATTTACCACATTTTACAAATAAATGTCACGAAATATTTAAATTATTATTAAATACTCAATAAAGGTGAATAAGTAACAAGAATACCAGTACTTATATAGCTATTATTCGCTTGATATGTGGGAAAGGTAATGAATGACTCACACAGCAAAGTAATCCAAGTTTCTGTTGGATTCACCACAAATATTCTAGATCCACTAATCCTTATTGATATAAGGAGAACAGAACTTGTAGTTTCGTTTAAGCCAGCACTAAAAATATGATTTATAAATATATATATTTTTATTAATATATACATATATGTTTATTATATTTTTTGTGTGTAAAATAACTTACTATATTTCGTTATGAGTATATTTAAAAGCATTCATAGGGCTCGATTCTAAAGCTAAGAATGTAGATACCTTTTTGCAAGATGGCAAACATTTACAAGTAATATTTTCTGTAAAAATATTAATATATTAATAAGAATTAATAGGTATCATTATATGTGTTACTGAATCACACAATATATAGATAATTCTTAATCTTTTACCAAAATTAAATCGTCTTAAACAACTCATTTGTGTCACAAGACACGGTGGAGGAACACTATCTTCATTTCGGCTTTTACTTCGCAACGGATCTGAACAACCACATGACTTCTCCTTACATTTTAGCTAAAACGTTTTTTTTAATTTTTTATTAATACACTTTATCAATATTAACACGGCGCAGTACTGAAAATATTAGGTTATTATTTAAATGTAATAAATAGAATATAATCTCATAATATGTCTGACCAAACATCGACTTTTCGAATATCCATCCGCAGTACTGCAAGTTCCCTCCACAAGTTTATCAGGATCGCTGTCCACTACAGACGTAAAAGTCATCTGAGCGAGATAATTATAGCCAGGACTCAGGGTCATGGGTTCTACCCATTCTTCGCCGTTAAACTTCGTGTAAAACTGAAATATTTTATAATTTTTTTCGGTTATTTTGTAATAATTTGGAAATTATAATATTTTATCTTTATATTTGTTCATAATTCTCATGCTTATCTATATTTTTAATTATATATTAGAAGACATACATATAGGATTACCCATAAGTAAAATATCACTATAATGAATAACTTTATCTCACCTCGCAACCATTTAAAGTCGGTTGATCAGAACATTGAACTGCAATTTGAAGCTTTCTTTTTGCTTCTAATCGAGAAATTTGACTTTCTGCGATTTTTAATCTAGAGATTTAAATAAAACGTATTTATTTTAAATACAATTTAAAGTCAATACTGTAACATGAACATTCATGTTTTGATTTTATGAGCCCATTTCAATAAAGAATATTTTCATTTTAATTTAATTAAACTATTACATAAATCATACTTACTTCTTAGGTCGTGACAAGCAGCACACGCCCCATTCAGTTAACTCCCTTTCAAACAATTTCCCACAAGGTATCATGCTGGATTGCCAGCGACAGTTTTTGACTATACTATGACATGGAGGCATGACTTGCATTAAAGCTTCAGGTAAAGTCAAATTATTTTTGAAAAGAATTTCTTCTAATATAACAAGATGCTCCTTGTTTGTGTCTTTTCTTCGAAGTACATGATTTAAAATAGTTTGGAGACGATCTGTGACGTTTGTATTTATTAACCTAGTCACAGAGATATGGGGAATTTAAGCAAGTTATTTTTAGGTTTTAATATCAATATCATCTATAACTAAGTAATAAATAACTAATTAATAAATATATAGATACTTTGGTAGACAGATACATAATAAATAATAAGCATTGGCACGTTGTCTAATATAGAATAAATATGACAAGAACTTACAGTTTTTTCTGAAATAAATACGCAATAGTTTCAGCCGGAGGGCAAACTGCAACGAGTGGCATTTTCACTGCGTCTTCCTGACCACGTAAATCGTGTAGAGTCAGTAGCGCAGGTACTTCTAGGAAACGTTCCCATAGCACAGCACAAAGAACACCGGCACAACATGCGCTGGCACAGCAGCAAATTAGCCATCCAATGCTACAAAATGAAGATGCAATGAAACGTAAGCTCAATTAACAAAAATGGGAACTAAAATGATATTCTTACAAACTATACTCACCGATCAGCATAATACTTAGAACATAAATACTTGAACCCGTGTAGGGTTGTAGTTTGATAGAATTGTCGCATTGCATGACTGCACGCCGACTGCTTCATTTTGGTATATTTTTGCAATTAACTGTCAAGTCAAATAAATAATTCTTCTCTGAAAGAAAGTCTTAGATTTTTGTAGCAATTTACGCTTTGGAGTGAAACTCGTGAGTGCGGTATACGAATTAAACAATGGTAAATAATAGCGGCTAATGTCTATAGAATTTTACAAGTTCATAGATGGCTATCATCAAAGCCTGTAATTAACGATCACTATCAAGTGGCAATTATGATCGATTAACTGTTGATGTGTTTACTAGTTTAGTTTAGTAGTGACTTGTTTGCGTGACCTTATATTGTAATTAAGTTTATACTAGGTTTTTTTGCTGCATACTTTCGATTTCATATTCACGCTAATAAGTATTATTATAATAAATGCATATTTATTTCTTAAATGCAGTTCGAAACTGTTATAATTTTAGGACTAAAATTAAAGTGGAAATAATTGAAGTGTAATAGTGTTGTTTAATCAATAAAAATATATTAATCATAAACTCTTAGAAGTGTACAATATAGCTGAGTTATAAGCAAATCGCATGCAATACGTAAATCTATGGTTTGTTTATCTTTTTTCCTTTTTCCATTGGAATAAGCTATATATCGTCGTGGTAAAATAATAATATCTTAACTAATTTGATAACATGAATAGTTTGACATTAAAATTGCTTTATGTCGTATCAAATTTAATATAAAGTTAAACGTTTCATGAAATAAGTCGAACGGTAACCACGAGATGGGTAAACATGAAATAAAAAATAAATAATATTCGCTTTTAATTCCTTTATTTGCATAATTTTATAAAAGTTACACTTTGGTTGCTAGGCAAAATTTGTTAAAAGATTTTGGACGTTATTCGAAAACAATATAATTTCTTATTACAATAATAGAATGTGCTACATAATGTAATGAATATTTAATTACAAATATAAAGTAACTCATATGAATTAACATTCAATTTTGTCAAGTGTGAGATCACTATACATTGGAATGTGAATGCAAATATTTAAATAAAGTATTCTCTGTGACCATTTACAACGTTTGATACCTTTTACTTGGTGGTAGGACTTTGTGCGAGGCCGTCTGGGAAGATACCACCCACTCGTCATATATACCTATTATCGCAAAGCAGCAATACGTAGTATTGTTGTGTTCCGATATTAAGTTTGAGTGAGCCAGTGTAACTAACGCAAGGGTCAACACCTTATCCCCAAGGTTGGTGGCGCATTAACAAAATGGTCATGGGGCATGGTCAAAATTTCATAAATTGCCAATGTCTAAGGGCAGTGGCATAATCAGACGGTCCATTTACCTGTCCGCAAAAAAATTAATAAAGAAAAAATAAAACAATAGTATTTGGACAGTCGGTAAACAGAATAAACACACATAACGCCCGAAAATATATTTACAAAAGTAATAATATCAATAACAAAAAATAAAGCTTTTATGCGTACCAGACGTCACAGATAAGTGTTCCGTGGTTGTCCTGGTCAATCAATTTTGTGTTACATCAAATAATCCGATAAAATTGCTTCAACGTCGGACGAGAAGATCGAGATGGAAATCACCTTGCAAAGTTATCGTGCAAATACGATCATTTCATGTCACTATATAACGTAAGATGGTATAATAAATGTGTCGCGTAAGGTTATGAGAATATTTATTTACTATGAAATCACAAGTTTATTGAAATATAATCTATTTTTATAGAATCAAATTTTGTTCGCGAAGTCATAAGTTTCATTTACACTGTCGTCGGATCCAGAGCCATCTCAAGCTGTGTTGGGGTCCTTGGGCACACATGAATTTGGGGCCCTTTTACTAGATATTAACTCAAATTAAATATCTAGAAAAATATTTTGCAAAAAAGAAACAAAGATACTATTTATTTTTAATTTTAAATATTTGTCTACCATGTAGAAATAAATTGCATAATTGATTATGCAGACGTATGTTATTACGATCTCAACGAAAATCAACTGGATAAACTTAAGAGACGATCCTCTTAAATAATTCCTTGCGTTTCATTTTCTGTCTTCGTAAGTTCGACCATACCTCTCAGTCTCGTGATAAACTAAAATGGTTCACAATTCGACAACGTAGAGACTTCAGATTACTTTCATCTCTTTTCTCTATTCTCTTTGATCCTCTCTCTCCCGATTATTGGAACGGCAAATTCAATTTCTTTGTGATAACCACAATCGTCAACTACGTTCTAAGAATTCTTACCTTCTTTCTGTCACTACTCACACTTCCGGTTTCGTCTCTAATTCCTACTCCGTTCAAGTTGTCCGATTATGGAACAAAGTACCCGAATATATTAGAAAAGCTACCTCTAAATTTACTTTTAAAACTCGTCTACGTGAGCACATATTGTCAGAAAGCCCCTAGCTCTTGTGACTTCTGTCATGCACTATTATTATTAAATTAACTATTGTTATACTATACATATATGTTTTTACGATAGACAGTATAGACCAATATTTATTTTATAGATGCTATATGGATATGTATGTATATGTGTTTTTTATGTAGTTTTATATAAATATGTGCATATATTGTTATATATTGTTAATTCGTTTTTAATGACCGCCTTCATGGTTTTCTGTTTGACCTAAAGGTTAACTGGCAGAGAATGCCTTCAGGCATTAAATCCGCCCATTAACTTTGTGGTAGACAATAAAATATTTAAATAAATAAAAATAAATACAAATAATTTACTTATAACCAGGCTTTAAGGTTAGTTTCAAATAAACAGTGCGGTAATTTTCGTAAATTCTTAGAAATCTGATCGGTTGAACTATGTTATGGCCATAGTATATTTATTTGTATCATGAAGAGCACGTCAATAGCTTTCAACCTTTTAATTCGTTAATTGTGACAGTAGACTATGTGTAAATAGTTGTACATCGTACTTCGTGTATCTAACTGCCTCGTTGGTCTACCGGCCAGATATAAAGCCGATAAAGACGTTTTGGATTCAAACCCCAGGTCGGGCCGATAAATGGTTATTGGATTTTTCTGTCGAAAAATTCTCAATGAAGCCTGGAAGTGTGTCTTCGTGCCTAGGAAAGTGCGAAAACCCGTTGGTCTAAGACCTGAACTACCGGTCATGTCGGATTTGCCGACTTATTGGATTATGAGAGTGAGTGAATAGAGCACAAACTCGTGTGCGTATGTCCTGCTGATCTCAATTGAGATTGGAGAGCGTGACCGAAATCGGTCAGGACACCATCATCATTAATTTCACCCCCAAGGCGCTCCACTAAATATTTCACATATATACCTAAATATATTTAGTTGTAAAATCAATCTTATTGATGTCGCTAACAGCCCTACTGTTGCGAAGGATTAGGGACGCGATCTGAACTATAGGTCGCTTTGTTTCGTGGTAGGAGAGATAGCGCGTCGATGTAGAGCGGCGGAACTACACGCTGAATGATAACAAGTGCTTTTAAATTGTTATCATTAATTTTAGTTCATCGTTGTTTTTGTAAATTAGAATATTTTAAATACATTGTATAGTGACATGATATTATTCACTTCCTTAAGCTGTTATCGGTAAAGAGATTTTTCGTATTTTACAAAAATATCAAGGAATTACAATTATTAAAGTCTCAGTCTCCTGAGCTTGGTATAAATTTAAATCAACATGAGTGGTATATTTTTTGTAGCCGTTAACAAGTTCTTATATTTTACTAAATAACAAATCAATCAATAACAGCAATTAAATAACGTGAAAAATTTAAAGTGACGTGTCTGCCCGTGACCACGAACACTGCAAAGTGCTCGAAACGTCGGGATGTTAAAATAATTAATATACGCGATTAAATCCGTTAAAAACTAGTTTTATTTCAACATTCTTGTAATGTTGCTTTAAAAGTTAATGAAAGTAAAATGTATTAAATAAATATATCTGCTACATATTATTATAGGGTATTATATGTATTACATCTCGTGGACATACAACTATAAAAAAGTATTCCATTGAGATATTTGTTCAAGTTGTAATATAATGTCCGTTCTTGCGTTTCGCCCTAATCATGTTCATACGAAACGCGAATTGTAGCGTTCCCTTCACTCTCTGCTCAGAAACTCAATATATATTTTTTTGTGATTGTTAGGAATATACCAATTACTAAAGTAGTAATATTATCTATGCCTAAATATCATTGTCTTTGATTCGATAATATTTGACAGCAGACGTCATCATCATCATTGTCATTGGTGATATTACTCACGCCCTCCATTTTTGTGATTCAATAAATAAATATTGGACAACATCACATACATTACTCGGATCCCAATAAGTAAGTAGCTAAAGCACTTGTGTCATGGTGAATCAGAAGTAACGACGGTACCACATACACCCAGACCCAAGACAACATAGAAAACTATTTTTGTGATTCTAATGTTATTTTGTTTTATTTCGTGTCTGTCAATAGCCGTGTACTTATTTTAGTGTAGATAACAATCGTTAAATGTGAAAAAATAACTTTATATAATATTAAGTTTCGGATAAATAGATCGTATATTATTCTAATATTAATTTTAACACCGAGTATAATATTATAACATCGAATAATAAAATACTACGGACATTTCATAAACATTACATTTATATTTTTTTTTGATCACATTCAGTTTTCCATTAATAAAATTATTCTACAAATTGTCTATAGGTATTATATAGTAAGCGGCATGAGTCGTGAGCATAACCTAAACTTGCGCAGCAGTACATTTCTCGGTCTCAGTAGAGCGCCGAAGCTGCACGCGATTGGTCCGTCAGTAGATGCTTGTCATCTACTGACGGACCAATCATCATCAATCAAATATGTTCATCTATGCTCACGCCTCGTGCTGACTGTTATACTATAACATCAAATTGATATTTGTAGCCGTAACACACTACCTACACGATTACATTTATTTAACATTTTTCAAAAATATATTCAAACACTACTTGTTTTTACATTAGAAAATAGTTTATCTGCCAACTGTAAAAAACCTTGACATTGTTATAGGTAAGTAATTCTTTCGACGGGGGGATTAGTCTTACAGTCGTTACAGCATAATACGATTAATACATCCTAACAGTGTATACCTAAGTCAATGTCACACCTGTCAATCGTTCACTCACAAGTGTGAACCATGCACATTCGTTTTCAAAATTTATTAGCTACGACACGTTCTACAAACGACAATAATACGCTGAAAAATTGAAATACCAATAAGATACTAATGGTAATCAGACATTTATAAATGTTTGTTTAAATACACATATTTAAACTTCTAAAAATGAAATAGACCGAGGAGAGACCCAATCTTCGATCGGCACTCACTCAGAGAAGTGGTAAAATCGCTAAGGAAGCTGGACAAAACATATCGCTAAAGACAGCGCGCAGGAGACGAGCACTATAGTATAAACGTTCACCGAATGGTTAAACTTGGAGAGCGGCCGGGCGCGGCGTCACGAGGCGGCGCGGCGCGCGGGGCACACGTCGCGCAGGCAGAAGGGCGCGCGGCACACGGGGCACGAGCCGCGCGCCGCCAGCCACGACGCCGGCGGGCCGCCCGCGCGCGCCACCCACCAGCGCGCCATGCACGCCGTGCACCACAGCACCCTGCGTATTGCATCACGAGGATGACGAGTGACGACAGTGTGCTCTCCCGCGTTATTATATGGTACAATGAGTTTTTTTGTTTCATTGGACAGGGCCTGACCAGAATTTGTGACTTTTCAAGGTTTCCTATGTTACCCTAGCTATAGTTAACTTATTGTGATAAGTTTTTTCGGAGTTCGCATAGTGAGTGCTGGTTGCTGATTTTAGTCGTAATTTTTTAAGATAAAAAAAAACGTTTTGAATGACAATTCTTACGAGATACACCGACAAGAAACTCTGTTATTATAGTTTTACACCAATCAAGTTACGTTATGTAAATTATTTTAAAATGCCGGGTTCCCCTTTGAAGTGCAAGTTAGTCATGGTAATCATTGGCGTAATATCTTACTTTCATTGTGATTGTAAATATGTTTTACAGCGCCGGTCCCTATAGGGTCACGGTGACCACTTGCACGATCGTTACATAGCCTTACTAGTTCAAAGAAACTGTTATTTCACTTATATAGACTATACTGCCAATACCTATGTATTGGCACTCGGCATATTATAACAATATATGCCATTAATAAAATGTTTGGTCACGCGAGCAAACGTGCGAGACCTCATAAGTGTTAACGAGTCGTCGTCATATTCGCTACAATCATACAGCGACGACAATTTATGTAAGTTGATTGATAAAAGGTTGACCCGTTAATATAATATTATTATACTACAGGGTAAGCAAAATCCCACGAAACTAATTAAAAAAAATCTATACTAATTACTATTTACGCGATTTAATTTGAAGTAGAAATAAAAACCGTCACGTGTATTCCAGCAACACTGGATATCCGATATGGCCCAGTGGTTAGAACGCGTGCATCTTAACCGATGATTTCGGGTTCAAGCCCAGGCTGCACCACTGAATTTTCATGTGCTTAATTTGTGTTTATAATTAATCTCGTGCTCGGCGGTGAAGGAAAACATCGTGAGGAAACCTGCATGTGTCTAATTTCTACGAAATTCTGCCACATGTGTATACCACCACACCCACCACACCACATGTGTATATATTGGAGCAGTGTGGTGGAATATGCTTCAAACCATCTCCTTAAAGGATGAGGAGGCCTTAGCCCAGCTGTGGGAAATTTACAGGCTGCTAATGTAATGTAATGTCACCAGAGAGGAGGACTGTCTGCTATGCTGACAACACTAAATTATGAAAGTGTATCTTAATGATATTACCTGCAATTGCATTGTTGACACGGCAAGTGCTCGTCCTCGATATGCGGAGGCGGCGGGACGCAGCGACGATCCAACTTTACATCAGCCGGGTTTTGCATGCATCCGATGCATAGCTCCACTTCCTAGTTACAAATTAAAAATAATTTCGATTTGGCCAATTTAACGAACAGATCGTAGAATGTTGGCAGATCGCAGATGCTCATTCTCGCTCTCGTTTTATTTCGTCCCTAAAGATAATAAGGTTAAGTAGATGGTTTAATAACACACAATCGATAAAACAAATAACTTAAGAGAGCCATCTTGAAATGACGAATGGGGACTACTAACTAATTAAGTAATAAAAGTAGTAAAATGTTTATAGATTTACCTGATCAATTTGATAAACAGGATTCTGCTCAACATGCTGTTTGAAAACATCTACAAATCTCTCAATTAGTGTGGGCAGCAAAGATATATGCTCAGGGACTCGTATCGCTCTGTCTAATCTTGGTTGTAAGTCTCTCAGAGACGTTGTCGAAATCCTAAATGTGAACTTTTTGATGTCATCCCTTGATGGGATCGCTTCTATATTGACATATTGTACTTCATCCTCACCCGATGTTGATAAGTTGTGGCTGTCAGTCTGTAACAATTAATAAAACTGTTATTCATAAATAAATAAAGAACAATTAGTAATTCAAAATTTACCATTACAATTACTCCATAGCATTAATAATCTCAGTGTTATTACAAGCACAAGGGGCATACCATCCAAAATCCTGAGGTGGGTTGTGCATAGACAACATAAGAAGAGGTCTGTAACTGTGTACTTTTGTCTTTGATTTCACTGTGATTATCTATCTATAGTCCCGAGGGTAACCTCACTATCAGGTCTTACAACACCACATCTACACTACTGTATTAAACATGCAATAAAAAATAGTTAAAATACTCACCGCAGTCGCTACCAACGCACAGTCTCTCTGTTTCACCAAGTTTATTCCATATTGAGTTACTTTAACAAGCCACGAGTGAGTAACAACAAATTTGCTGGTCGCACTTAATGTGATAGATACTTTATCCACACTGAAATTGTAATATTTACTTATTATTGTATAAATAAAAAATTTAAATATTATAAATTTGTAAAAGTAATAATAAAATAATTAATAAAAAATACTAAATACTGTTTTTACAATCATCAACAAATTCAAACACAAGCATAGCACTAAACTGCTGAACATATTACAAGAGTTTATAAAAAAGAAAGGCAGCCTATGTATATCTTTTCCAATCACAAGAAGAATAATACAAAATTGACTTGATGCAATATCATTGACTGAGATTTTAACCTCTTATAAGCTGTTTATTTCGTTATTTGATAAAGATGTTAAGTATAAAGTAAAGCTGTTTACATCATAAAAAAACTTTAGGGTGCCTGTATGGCATGCACTGACTAAAATATCAGAGATGCATCAAATGATACATTTATTTGATATTTACTCATAAATGGGCAAACATTCTTTGAGAAAAGTCTACAAGTGTTTTTTGTTTCAATATTTTATCTGTAATCCAACAAATCCACATTACAACTATTGAAATATTAAATGTAAACTTAACAAGATCTACTTTGGGAAATTCTGAATTTAATTCATGTTTTATGTTATTATTGTGAATAACTTTTATAAGCCTAACTCAAAACCATATAAAAAATTCTAAGCTGACAGAATTGTGAATATGTAGATTTGTCTGAGTGTACAGGAATAGCAAAAGGTTCTAATTTTATAGTATAAAAATAATAAATATTTATGATGTTATTTGGTGACACCAAAACAGACAAAGAAATTTAAACTTATTCTCATATTTTATCTTGGTGTCACAATTTTTATTGTCATTTGCTTAATGTATATTATTTTCAAATTTATACATACTTTTTGTAAGGCTGACAGGCTTTTGGCTTATCTGATGGTAGTAATCACCACTGCCCATAGACACAGGTATTACTTAGAACTGTTAACCATAGATGTTACGTCCCTTGTGCCTGTAGTTACACTGTCTACTAAGTAATGTAATATACCCAGATTATAATGCACAAAGCCCTATCACCTGTGAAATCTTTTCATAGCTGATAATTCTTCTTCTTTCGGGAAATTCTTCTTGAATTATCAACCTCTATGAAATCTTTCTAAGTAAATGAATCAAATACAATAGTTTGCTAATTCATCAGTATATCTAGTAGATCTAGTTATGTGCCATACCTGACCTATGGTAAAATATAATACCTTCGAAACTCCACATTGAAGTTGGATGCCACGACTCTCCAATCGATTCCTGGTGTCACGTAAGGTAGTAAAGCTTTTACAACTGGGTGCTTACTCTTGTCATATTCCCACCACCTGACCATTTTGTACCCCATGTAAAATGGGATTATCAATACAGCGGCTGCAGCCGATAGCATCCACTCTCCACGCACACCACCGCACCAGAGTGTTGCGAGATACCCAGCTGGCAGCATCGAATGTATTAAAACAGTTATAGTTGTTCTCTTCATATGATATCCAATAAAATTCGTGTTTTCGGAGCCAAGCCAATTGTCGAAAAGTTGAGCTATAGTAAAACCGGCGGAAACAAACTCAGCGGGAGGATATACAACACAAATCGAAAAAAGAATATAAAATAGAGTGATTAAGATATCCATTATGAAAAATCACTGTGCGCAATTTCCCGTGCTTAAATAGACTGTGCGTACTGCGTAGGTTGGTAAGGTGAAAAGAATTACTGAGCAATGCAAATGTATTGATCGATGTCTCTATTTATTTTTATTGTGAAGGATGCACACATTTTGCAGCTTTACAGTTTGCACACAAGACACAACTGAAAATGACACTAAGGTAAACTGATTTTGACTTATAATGTCAAAAGCCAAATACAAACAACCAACGAGTCAAGAATTAAAAGCATCTGTCAGAATCAAAGGCTTTTTAATATCGATTTAAAATCTATATGATGAAAAATTCCGTGCCTGTTTATTTTGTTTAACGCAAAGTAATCGAATCTATACCCAATATCTACACTATATATTTTGATCTTTCAATGTTTCACGACCGACAAGCTCTATATCTAAATCTCGTATCTTTTTAGCTCTTAATCATAACTTTTTGCTTACTTGATTATACATTTCTTAGAGTTAACTTCATACTTTTACATAAAGGTGATAAGCGAATCATAACAAATTAAATGGTCTTAAAACGTATTTAAATTTATTATTATATATTACGTTATATTATAATCATAAAAAACAACCACTTTAAGATATAAAAAAAGTATATAATATTCTATGTCTTTAATAAATTAATATAATTATTATAATTAATTAATTATAATTCTTAAGCTGGTTAAATTATTAGACTTTTTAAAAAGGAAAGTTTAAAGTCGGTTTTATTTTGAGGAAAACGATAACATTGTTTAAATACGCCGACGATCTAGAAAGGAAAGATAGATAAATGATTAAAAGAAAAAATTAAGAATTTTTAATCGATACTAAAAACTTGTATCGACTAAGTGACAACGTTATTGGTAAGATGTCAAAATTCGAAACGAAACATCAATCTGTTGACACTTGTGACATGTCAATTTCGATGTGGAAATGTGGACACGTATTAAATAATAATATTGGTTAAATTTCATCATAATATATATTTATATCTGTTAATAAGGCTATTTACTATATTCCATCAAGCAACTGCTCTTTTAAGCATACAATTAAACATCAGTGACGTGTACTTTAAAGGTAAAACTGAAATTAATCATCGACGCCGATGAGATAAGATGTTAAAATTATGTTTAAGTCATTTACTTTTGATTAATTATAAAAAAGTGTTCACTTAAATTGTAATGCTAAATCTACTCCAGCTATAGACAATTTTATTTCTTAAATACATATATACACATTTATACAAACAGACAAAGATTGTCGACGAATATTCACGCACGGTAATACATACTATACATATATATATAAAAAAAAATAAATATAAAAAAAAACAAATTATTTATCGGTATTATTTATAGTATTAAATAGTAATAATAAAATCAAAATTGTTTATTTTTAAATATTAATTATTCTTTACACATAATAACTGGTGATGCATCATTAACCAGATGAGATTTGAACATTCTAAAAGTTTTTCAATATACCATTACAAATAAGTGACATATAAGAAATAACTGTTAGAATTATTAGTATCCAACTTTTCGTCATAAAAAAAAGAAAAGAAATATATTAAGAAAAATCAAATCACACTACATATTGCTAAGTGTAATAATTACAATTAATTTTAATTTGAAATTATAGTAGTATAAGGTACGCTATCTTGCAGCTGGGAATTATTGAATATATTTTATTTATACTTATATATTATAATACTGTTATTTGCGAAATAAACAAATACAGTTGAGGATGATTTTAATTGAAATAATATAATTGTAATTGACGTTAACAGTGTGATTTTGTTTTAGTAACATGGCGGGAGTAGAGCAGCCTTGTTATACCCTTATAAACTTTCCGACAGACTCGGAACCACACAATGAAATGCAACTGAAGCTTGACCTAGGTATATTCTTATTCAAAAATGAATTTTACACACATGTTTTTTTTTTATTAAATACTGCTGTTAACATTATCAAAAGTGTGTAAATTATGAGCTTGTGTTGTAGAGAGTACTCGTCAAATATATTTTTACTTTCAATATTTGATTCACATATTTTAACTAGTGGATGAAATTGAATAACAGATATAAAAGAGTCATAATACAAAACTTTAGAAAAAATATTTACAGAAAAGGGTGATATAAAGAAAAAGATTGAAGCCCTTAAGAAGACTATTAGCATCATACTCTCCGGTGAGAAAATTCCTGGTCTGTTGATGATAATCATCAGATTTGTGCTGCCACTACAGGATCATACAATTAAGAAGTTATTACTTATCTTCTGGGAGATTGTACCAAAGACCTCTCCTGATGGCAAATTATTGCAAGAGATGATCTTAGTTTGTGACGCTTATAGAAAGGTAAACTATATTAATGCATTCTTTATTTTTTTTTATATTTAAATAAGAAGAACGATTAAAACTAATATGCAGGCCAATGGCTAATTCCAAGAGATTTTTAAAATAATGAAGTAATTTAAAATGAAACGAAAATGTTTAGAACCAAGTTGTGTTGCGTTGAAAATCAATTCAGTGTGAAATATATAGCAATATGCGCGGATTATCATGCCTTTATTAAAATTAATTATCTATATATTGTAATAAATATGTTTTATTTTTTATGTAGGATCTGCAACATCCTAATGAGTTTATCCGGGGCTCGACACTCCGGTTTCTGTGCAAGCTGAAGGAGCCAGAATTATTGGAGCCTCTAATGCCGGCCATTCGAGCTTGTCTAGATCACAGACATTCATATGTCAGGAGAAATGCGGTTCTCGCCATATTTACTATTTATCGGTAAACATTGTTATATATTGTATAAAGTATTGTCTTTAGATGAATTTCCAAAATTTACGAATATATGTAAATAATATATTTTAAGCAAAAATTTTTGTTGAAGTTTGTCAGTAAGCATGTGACTATAATATTTTGTATGATTCGTCACATTCTTCGTGCAGCAACTTCGAGTTCCTGATTCCGGACGCGCCGGAGCTGGTGGGCACGTTCCTGGAGGGCGAGCAGGACATGTCGTGCAAGCGCAACGCCTTCCTCATGCTGCTGCACGCGGAGCAGGAGCGAGCACTCGCCTACCTCGCCGAGAGGCTCGACCACGTGCACGCCTTCGGGGACATCCTGCAGCTCGTCATCGTGGAACTCATCTACAAGGTGCACGATGCTCCGCCGGCACGGCAGAAGAGCATTCGATATATATTGAGCGGCATTAGTTGACTTTTTAACACGTATTTTATCATTTATAAGTCATGTATTCAATATTTGATATTACGGTTGGTATCTTTCAGGTGTGCCATGCGAATCCGTCAGAACGTTCACGGTTCATACGTACCGTATATGGACTGCTGAACGCCCCCAGCGCCGCCGTGCGATACGAAGCGGCGGGAACTCTCGTCACCCTCTCCTGCGCTCCAGCCGCGATCAAGGTCGGCCATATGCTCGAATGAGTATTTCGTATCCCATCGAATAACCTTATCTCGGTCCGAGCTCGCCAAATTCATATCCACCACCAAAATATCGATCTCGATTCGTCCCAGGCGGCCGCCGCGTGCTACATCGACCTGATCGTGAAGGAGAGCGACAACAACGTGAAGCTGATCGTGGTGGGGCGCCTGAGCGCGCTGCGCGCCGCCAGCGGGGACGCGGGCGCGCGCGCGCTGCCCGACCTCGCCATGGACGTGCTGCGCGTGCTCGCCGCCTCCGACCTCGACGTGCGCCGCCACACGCTGCACCTCGGTGACGCCTCGCTCCTCCCCCTCTCCCTCCCCACCTCGTCCTCGCGCTCGTACTGACCGGCGATTCGCTCGTGTGCAGCTCTAGAGCTCGTCGGTTCGAGACACGCCGAGGAGCTGGTGGGTGCGCTGCGCAAGGAGGCGGCGCGTGCGCAGCTCGCCGACCACGACGACGCAGACAAGTACCGCCAACTGCTAGTGCGGGCCATGCACCGCGCCGCTCTCAAGGTGCTGTACCCGTTCTAATGTTACAAAATATGAACATTTTTTAACCGTCTGCATTCAAAGACACGACCGGGAGTCTGCTCCGATCGAATTAATCATCATTTTAACTCTTCAGTTTCCGGAGGTGGCCGGCACGGTGGCCCCGGCGCTGCTGGAGATGCTGGGCGACGGCAGCGAGGCGGCGGCGGCGGACGTGCTGCTGTTCCTGCGCCACGCGCTTCACGCGTTCCCCGACCTGCGCCCGCGCATCTACTCGGTGAGCGGGACTCGCCGTCTCGTTAGCCTCTCCGTGATTGCAACGATTCGAGTACAGCGTGAACCTCAACCCCGCGTCCCTGTCACAGAAACTGCTGGAGGCCGTGAGCGGCATCCGCGTGGGCAAGATCGCGCGGCCGGCGCTGTGGCTGGTGGCGGAGTTCGCGGAGAGCGGCGACAGCGCGCGCGCGGCGCTGGACGTGCTGGGCGCCGCGCTGCCGCCGCTGGCGAGCGCCGCGCCGCGCGCCGTCAGTGCCCCTCGGGGATGCTTGTTTTATTCACATTTTTTTCATACTATAGGTAGGCGGGCCGCCAGTGGGCCGGCCTGATGGTGGGTGAGCGCCACCGCCCATAGACATGGGTACTGTGAGAGGTGTTGACCTTATTTTTTGTCGCCAATGCGTCATCAACCTTCAGCTGAGATGTTATAGCCCTTGTGTAGTTTCACTCACCCCCCTTCAAACCGGAACACAACAATACTAAGTGTTGCCGTTTGGCGGCCAGGCGTCCTTACCTACCCAGAATTTAAATGTTTCTTTATAAAATTGCATATACATAATTGCAAATTGCATTGTACCGTACATTAGCTTTGATTAGTAAATTCGTCTCATCAATAGCCTTATCTATAAAGGATGTTTAGCGAGTGTTTGATTAAATACTGACCTCCCCTTTTTTTTCGTAATCAATTTAACATTCGGAAGGAAGAGGCAAAAAATTAATTAACTAATTAGACTTATAATTAAAACCTTAGATTATTATGAACGATGTAAATTTAGTGATAGATAATTATTTTATTTGCAAAAAAATACTACTCAGGAAGAGGAAGGCGCACAAGAAAATCCGAGTGTGAAAGAGAAGGAGACGCCCGCTCGGCAGCTCGTCACCAGCGACGGCGCGTACGCTACGCAATCCGCTTTTAATTTGCCTAAGTAAGTAAATGATATAAATTTCGTGCGACTATGACTTTCGTTCGGGAAAGCAATCGATCGAATGGGATACTAGATATTAAGGTTTGCTTATAAATATTGACTCAATTCGACAAATGTCTGAGTACATAGTGGCGGGTACGAGTTGAACTTTCTGCAGAGGAGTAATATGCTAATGTGTTGCGTCAGGGCGGCGACTGCGGCCGACAGCAAGGTCGGCGGGCTGAGCAGTGCTCTGCGCGAGGGGGAGAGCTTCACCGCGGCCTGCGCGTGCTCCGCTCTCGCCAAGCTGTCGCTGCGCGTGCGCGAGCCCGCCCTCGCCAACCGCGCGCTGCACCTCGCAGCCTCGCTGCTCGCCTACCACAAGATCAACAAAGGTCGGCACCCGTCGGCTCCGGCGATCGGGATACACACTATATTTCTGCAGATGCGCCGACGAGAAGCGGTTCCACCGGAGGAACTGTATTCGGTCGAATCGACAAACGCTATGACTAATGACGTCTACTAATATGCGACACTCGGTGCGCAGGCGCGGGCGGGCTGACGGCGGACGACGCGCAGCACGGCGCCACGTGCGTGCGCGCGGCGGCGGCGCGGCCGCCCGTGGTGCGCGAAGCGCTGCTGCACGCCTCGCGCCGCGCGCTGCACGCGCTGCTGGCGCTGCCCGAGCGCGCTGCGCCCGCGCTGCTGCCCGACTCGGAGGTGAGTGTGCACGCGTGGGCGCGCGTGCGCGTGTTGTGTGTGCGTGTGCGTGTGACGTCACTGCCGGCTCGCTGCGCAGGCGGAGCGCTCGGCGCGCGGGGCGGAGCGCGTGTCGCGGCGCGCGGAGGTGGAGCGCGGCATCACGTTCGCGGCGCTGGCGGGCGCGGCGGCCACGCAGCACCACGACATCTTCGAGGTGTCGCTCAGCAAGGCGCTGCAGGGTGCGTGTTCTCATCTACGTGATACGTTTATTTCCGTTTAATACTGCGGCCCTCCGAATCCGTCTCGGCCGGCGCGATGATATCATTTATATTGAACTCGACGTGCGCAGGTCGCAGCACGACGAGCTCCGAGCGCGGCAAGCTGTCGAAGGTGACGCAGCTGACTGGCTTCTCGGACCCGGTGTACGCGGAGGCTATCGTCGCCGTCAACCAGTACGACATCGTGCTCGACGTGCTCGTCGTCAACCAGACCGGTGCGCTTTTCCTCACTTTGTTTATTCGACTTTCACAAAAAAAAAAAAACTTTCACTATATGATATTCGAATGTCATATTGCTAATATTCATAACTGATGACGTAAACTACGACTCAGTTATACGAGTTATAGTCATATGGGCTAATCTCGGTGCGAACGTTCGCAGACGACACGCTGCAGAACTGCACGGTGGAGCTGGCCACGCTGGGCGAGCTGCGGCTGGTGGAGCGGCCGGCGGGCGTGGTGCTGGCGCCGCGGGACTTCGCCTCCATCCGCGCGCACGTCAAGGTCGCCTCCACGGAGAACGGGATCATTTTCGGGAACATCGGTGAGGGACCGTGCGCTACACTTTATGGGATCCAATCGTTTTGATAATGCAAACCTAGAGTTTCGTTTTACAATAACACTGTAACTTTGTTACTGCTCTATGATCTGAGGCGTAGTCCAAATAGATAATGTAGTAAGAGACAGTAATGACGCATTCCGGCACGGGCGCAGTGTACGAGGTGTCGGGCGCCGGCACGGACCGCGGCGTGGTGGTGCTCAACGACATCCACATCGACATCGTGGACTACATCCAGCCCGCCGCCTGCAGCGACGCCGACTTCCGCCACATGTGGGCCGAGTTCGAGTGGGAGAACAAGGTGCGCTCCTGACTGATTTCACTCGAAAATTATTTACTTTGATTGTAACGCTCGTATATGTGCCACCGTATTCCAGGTGTCCGTTAACACGAATATCACCGACTTGAAGGAGTACTTACAGCATCTCTTGGCATCTACCAACATGAAATGTCTTACGCCGGATAAGGTGAGTCATTATTGAAAACACGTTGAGTTTACGACATATTTCTTTGTATATATATAATGTGGTTCACGTAATAAATTAAAATAATAAATAAAATTAATATACGTATATCTGCTGCCGTCGTGGCATTGAGGGCATCAGATAGCTGCCTTCCCACTATAATATACAAATGGTAACCCTACCGGCGGTGCGTCAGGCGCTGTCGGGCCAGTGCGGCTTCATGGCGGCCAACCTGTACGCGCGCTCCATCTTCGGCGAGGACGCGCTCGCCAACCTCAGCATCGAGACGCCTCTGCAGCGGCCCGGCGCGCCCGTCGTCGGACACGTGCGCATCCGCGCCAAGACGCAGGTACCCACACACACGCGCGCAGCCGCGCCGAGACGCAGGTACCCACACACACGCGCGCAGCCGCGCCGAGACGCAGGTACCCACACACACACGCGCGCAGCCGCGCCGAGACGCAGGTACCCACACACACGCGCGCAGCCGCGCCGAGACGCAGGTACCCACACACACACGCGCGCAGCCGCGCCGAGACGCAGGTACCCACACACACGCGCGCAGCCGCGCCGAGACGCAGGTACCCACACACACACGCGCGCAGCCGCGCCGAGACGCAGGTACCCACACACACGCGCGCAGCCGCGCCGAGACGCAGGTACCCACACACACACGCGCGCAGCCGCGCCGAGACGCAGGTACCCACACACACGCGCGCAGCCGCGCCGAGACGCAGGTACCCACACACACACGCGCGCAGCCGCGCCGAGACGCAGGTACCCACACACACGCGCGCAGCCGCGCCGAGACGCAGGTACCCACACACACGCGCGCGGCCGCGCCAAAACGCAGGTACCCACACACACAATAATATTAAATGCACGTCGCGTAAATCATAGAGTACTTAGGCCTTAGTACTTCCTGAGTAGGAAGGCCTCGTGTCAACCCATTTTGGGTTGGTACCAATCACCGTATATTCTACCGTCAAACAGCAATAACTGGTATTGTTGTGTTCATTCCATTTGAAGGTTGAGTGAGCCATTTTAATAACAGGCACAAAAGCCATAACATAATAGTTGCCATGGTTGGTGGTGCGTTGGTTATGAAAGAATGGTGAATGTTTCATACATGTCTATGGGCGGTGGTGACCATTTACCATCAGATAGCACACTTTTCAGCCCGCTTACCTATAGTATAAAAAAATTGTATGTAATGCGATGTGTCCGCGGTTGCAGGGCATGGCTCTGAGTCTGGGCGACAAGATCAACATGATGCACAAGTCCCCACCGAAGCTGGCTGAGCCCACCGTCGCCGCCTGAGTCAGCTAAGTCAGCTGCGACACTTAATAGATTACGTAGTTTTGTATAGTCTATTTTATTCCAATTCGACTAGTGCAAAGTGTAAACGGAATGAAAGACTAAACTTTTAGTGAAAATATTTTTAACTTTGCAAAACGCTATCATTAAAGAAAGTAGATTATAGTAACTCATTTTTGTCGTGTTAAATTTTTGTGCTCGTTGAATTGGAATATCCTATATCTTAATATTATGGACTAGAAAATTATTATTATTATTAATATAAAGATAATTCTGAGCGAATGAGTCGATGTTGTTGCGATGAGACCATTTTTCTAAATCATTGTTTGATGATAAATTTTTCGTAACTTCCCTAATTTTTATATTTTAAAGCATAAACTGATATTTATATTGTTCTATTCCGAAATATATTTTTTTCATTTTAATAATAGGTATTAAAAATATTTATGTCAAATTAATTTGTATTATAAACCATTTTGTCAGCTCTGTAAGTTAAAATGCTGCCTTTGTGATGATTATGAAACATACATTTTGTTAAATATATTTCTTAGATATATAAACTTTTTTTCTTTGAATAATTTCATTATAAATTATATAACTTTGTAACATTTATACTTTAGCTTAAAAGTAACCAGTATAAAAATGTACTTTATTCAAGTACAATCTTAAAAGCACTTGGGAATTGACATTTTTCAAGGTTTAAGTAAATATAATACATATATCATCACGAATTAGGAGTATAGACTACTTCAGATCTCAACCAATGGAGTCATTGGAATTCAAGGTCACAGTTATTTTATTTTTTTAATTCTTTATATTAGATTAGGTTAAACTGATAATCTCAGAAAGTGTGACGTAATTTCAAACTCGCGTAGCGGACTTTTAAATATAAATATCTAACTATAGATATATGCGGGATTGGAATATAGTGAGGTAAAAAAACACAAAAGCCTTATGAAATAAATTAGTTTATTGTGACGTCATAGATGTTGGCGACGCAGTAAACGTCCATGTTCCGTAACGAATGATTCAACAGTATAAATAATAAAAATAATTTATAATAGAAATAAGTTAATGGATTGGTTACAAAACAGTACATTCCGACGCGTCTGAGTCGGCGGTCTAACCCTGGTCAAGAGTGGCTTCTTGTATCTGAAATTAAAAGAAATATTATAACATGTTTCACATATTAGTTAAGTCATAATTATTTATTAAGCGTGAATCTCCGAACACACGAATGTAGTTAAACTGTTAGCGTCAGATTCGTTCCATTAAAGTGGTAAAAATAGAATAGTTGTATACAAATTCGACCTTAAAATTTCATACTCATCTCGACCAAAGATGTTTCACTTAAAATCCTGTCTATAATTCAATTTATTATGAGTGAAGAGGTACAGCTAGCAAAATAAGTATTCTCGTGAAGTTATATTATTTTATTGAGGAACTAGTACTAGTAGTAGAACTAGATAATAATCAATTGACATGCCTTGACCAGCGTAGCCAAAATTAATAATAATTAAATAAATTTTAATAATTTGTAATATTAAACAAATATTGCAAAGAAAAAAAAATGTAACAATAAATAATTATTTCTTGTTTTAGTTATACTATATAAAACAGGCACGCTTGCCAAATGTTTACTATAAGTAAGATTACTCATTGAAACTAATTACTATCTACAATGCGCTTAAAGATGAAATGATTAGGCGGATGATTGATTGTTTTGGCAGCATTGGGCCTTGTTTTGCCAATTCAAAACATCTATTTGGGCGCCAATCACTAAGAAGCTTTCACTATTAAATACTATTTCAAGACTCTAAGAGAGAGATATTTAATTACACGCGCCTTAATGTATTATGATTTTAAATTATCTTTGCAATGCTATAAATGGTGGAATATTGTTACAAGTAATCAGTAATAGATATTGTTTTTATTGTTAATGTATATCGAGTATTCATAAACAAATCGTTTAACTCACTTATTCCTCCTCCTCTTCCTCTTCCTCCTCCTCTTCTTCTTCCTCCTCCTCCTCCTCTTCGACCTCTTCGACCTCCTCGACCTCTTCAACCTCCTCTTCGGGCTCGGGTTCGAAAGTGGGTTCTTCTTCCTCCTCGACTTCCGCCTTTACGTCCTCCTCGCCTTCGGGGGATTCGATGTCGCCCTTCTTCTTGCCGGGCCTCTCTCCGAACCACTTGGGCAGTCTCGCTGTATAATTAATATTGTGTTAGTCACATACAATTGTCTACTTACAGTACTTTGTGCAGTGAATCGGATTGTGTGTAAACATAGAAAGGTTGGCAAACGCCAGTCAAATAAGTAAATTATGAAATCCATCTTCTTTTATTGTAAAAGAAGACCTATGAGTATTTCTTGCCGTACATCGGCGATATGCCGCGTATCGGTGATTATATTTGTAAATATGTTGGTTGTGTGTAGTGTTTATGGCTCATGTTTTCGGTAACAATTATTTGGGAATATTAACAAAACAGAACAACTGAAAGACACGAGCAGTGATGGATTAACGAAATATATTTGGTCAATGTATGTACACTTTCTTTCACACAAGTGCTTCATAAAATTGATACCCACACAACAAATAAAGGAAAATATCTTACTTACGCACAGTTTTATACAAATACTGTTGGTAGTTCCCAAAAAATTAAATTTATGTTCATACGGATACTGGTAAAATTTCTTCGGTAAGATAGGTTTTAAAATCGTGATGGACCAATATCTGATATGATGTGAAACTTACTCTTTTGCCTGCCGCCGAACTGGTCGGCTCTTTCTTGCCACACCTTCTCAAGGAAGTCCTTGTTGAGTTTTTCTAGGTCCTAGGAACGGTTAACACAAGGGTCAATTTAAAGGTTAAAACAACAAAGGATCGTAATGTCGAAGTGAATCCCCTGAGAAATCGTTTTAAGACATTGTCAAACAATTGTATTTCATCTATGTCTACTATTTGACAATATCCATTAAACTGTTCTCGTGATGCTTGATAACCCATGATATTGATGCAAGAACATGCCGGGGTCACGTGGACATGCCATACATTGGAGCAAATATGGGGAGATAAACAACATGACTCCATTTCCGCATCTTACTTTTCGTGCGGTTCATGAACTCTTCCATCCTCTCTTTCCACGTCTTTTCCAAAACCTCTGCTGCTATAGTATCGTAACCCTGTATTTAAAGTTGCTAATTTGAATTCAGAAAAGTATTTTATTGTTATAGTTTTCTGCCCAAAGTCCCTGAGTTCCATCATATGTTATAGAGTTACCTAAAGGCTAAAATAAACTCACAATATAAGGAATGCTATGATTCTAAAGAGCTCTATTCTAAAGCTAAATTCTAGAACTAAATTGGTCATTTAAGTTATATATACGGATCTTTACTTTTTAATGCTGTACTTACACCCTCGAACAATTTCTTTTTGTCATCGTAGGAACGTGTGTCGACGCGTCGCTCGTACTTGGACGCAACTTGGATTTTGGGCTACAAATGAAAGAAAAAAAACATGAGTTATTTATAAAAATTTTGTAAATATTTTACCTGATTATAATATTGTCTTATACTCACGGGATGCTTGCCTGTTAGCGCCTCTGGGTCGAGACCTTTCTTGAGGGCCTTGTGCCTCAATTGTTGTTTCTGTCTTTCTTTGAGCTCTTTTAACTGTTAACAAACGTAAGGTTTTAATAATTTGAAAGATAAATAATAAAGATTCTTCACGTAAATACTCACGTCGTAGTCCTGTCTCTTTTGTCTCTCCTCGAGATCGTATTTCTCTGTCTCGAGTTTGATAATGCACTCCCATAATTCGACGGCCTTCTGTCGGAGCTTGTCCACGGAGAGACCTTCGATGTTAAGGGGCTTGATACGGATCGACAATGAGATCTTCTTCTCTTCTTCAAGCTGTTCCTTGGTCTTGTTGCGCTCGACTTGAGCATTGCTAAGGCCGAACTGTTGAATAATTAAACATGACGATAAATATTTATTTAACTTATTATAATTTTTTGAAATATTATTTTTCATTATTTGTTTGTGATACTCACGTTTTCGTTCTTCTTCTGAATAGTGAAGTTAGGACCGGTTTTGCTGGCATCTTTCATGGCCTGAAGCATAGCCTGGCGCTTCTTCTCGGCTTCCTCGAGTCGCTGCCTCTTCTCTTCGATGTCACGTTGTTTCTTTTCTTCAACTTCACGGACTCTCCTTTCTTCTTCTTCCTTCTTCTTTTGAGCGAGGCGCTTCTCTTCTTCAGCGCGAGATACCTTAACAAAAAATATAATTATATATCGTTCACTTAATTTTCGAATTAAACTATTCATGTCCACATATTGTAAATATATTTATTACCTTGCGCTTAGCCTGCTTCTCTTTGAGGCGTTTGAGCTCATCTTCTTCCTTGGCCCGTTGTTTGCGCCATTCGTTGATGTACTCCTTGAGTTGTTCATCCAAGTCCGACCGCTTCTGGTCTTGACGCTGTTAAAAAATTGCTCCATATAATTAACTTTTTTCTACACTTAAATTTTTTATTATATAATATATTTTATTCATAAGTTGATTGTCTCTGAGCTAATTAATTTTATCATTAAACTAGTATTTGATTTTTATTCTGCGAAATATAAAATATTGACAGTTATTTTACCTTGATGAACTCTGGGTCTCCCTCACCCCTGAAAATGAAAATATAATATCAGGATATAGATCCTATGGAAATGTTTATGTTAATGTTAAAACCCGTAACAGCCACGGTTCACAATACATATAGCGGTTGTTACTATGAAATTATTATTTCTGGTCATCTTTTAATAGGTTTTCCTCATTTAGAATATTTTGTGTTGCTTTGGTAAAGTTAATGTATCGTCAGCTTACTTTTTTGTTATGTATAGTTAACACTTAGAACATATGACCCATTTCTTTAAAAGCTGTACAAAACGTAAACAAAGGGACGTAAAGATAACCTAATTATTTTATTATTAAAACTTAAGTTATGCTGATATGCATATTTTTAATTTATAAGGTAAGAAGAAATACATCGACAACAATGCCTATAAGCGTTGACACTATCATTACCAGGATGTAACTGTACCAAATAATTTCTTAATTTGTTTACCTTTTATACAAGTTGTAATTAAATGGCATACATATACTGTTAAGTCAGTCTGTACTACATGTACTTTGCCATTACATATAACGATAATATTATTAAAACATTTGTCAATAAAGCGTGTATTGTTCTGTGTATCGGGTTTGTAAATGTTTTTATTTATTTGTGTCAATTTGTCGTTTATGAAACAATTGTATTACTTTTCGAGGACAATGGTTTATATACAACAATAAAATTACGTATTAGCCATGCTTTAGTTAAAACGGTATTATCGTGCATTTCGTTATCAAGGAAAAAGTCTTGAGAACTCTTCGAGTTTCCCGTGACCGACATCTAATTTCTTTGCGGGACGGCGCGGGCGCAACGCGATAATTACAAAAATAGAACGCCTGCCGGCGGATAAAAATAGCGTTCGACCACGGTTGGTTTAATCGTTTATTCAACGATCGTGTGGTCGGACGCGATAAATCTAGAATTAGAGAGAATATTCTCAACGTGTACATGCGCCCGGGCCTCGTTAGGTTAATGTTGGGATTATTTAGTTAGTGACACCACAGAGAGCGGTGCAACTTACGCGATCGACGGTCTACTCCTAGAAACAGAAAATGACAATCAGCCTCTACTACACTTTACAATTTACTACTCTTTAACTTAAAGAATCACAGATAGATAAATAAAAAAAAAGCGGTGAGAGGATTATTTCGCGCATCCAAAATAAAAAAAAGTTACGTGTGTTTGTAACATCATCTAAATTTTGTAATATCCTTTCAATTGGTTGATCATTCACCCAGTGCAATATATTAATTTCGTTTCCAATCTCAGCGTTGCACGACCTTATGACCACATTCAGTCACTAAAAGCGAAGCGTTTCATCTTAAATTACTGTAGTTGCTTATAATACTTACTCTTGTTTGGGAGCGGGTCTTCATTGAGTAACGGCAACGGCGGCGGGAATAAAAAAATACACCAGATTAGAAACTTATATATCATAAAACGACCATATTTTGCAAATGACACTTCACATAAGCTCTTCAATATTAGAATGATTAACTGCGCGTACTTACCTGTCACCAAGTCGATCATAAAGACCGATGGGATTAATTAGATGTTAACAAATGTTTTCGATATTAATAAAGCGTATTTTGAAAGCAGAGCTCCTATGGATGGTTGAGAATCTGAAAGCAATAAAAGCGAAGATTCAGCACTAGAAGCGTTAGACGGGAGTCTAATCTTAGCCTAATTAGCGAAGTGAGTGCAAGTGTCGGATCAACGAAAGGGCACGCCACTTACTTCCTGTAACAAAAGAGAGAATAGGGGTTGGTGAGGACGTGCAACTAACAAAAGTAGAGGATATGAAAAGATGGGAAAATCAAAATGTGTCTCGAATTTACATATCGAAATTAATTACTATAATTTTGTTTTCTAATGTCTAAAGAAAATTGGTAAATCAAATCTGCGAGGCAGAAAGTCTGGCCTTCGTAAGCTAGAGAGTCTAAAACTAAATAGGAGTAATGAAACTAAACTTTGGGGAGTGATTGGATTGAGCGCTGATTGCAGCAGAAATACTTACGTCTCCGGGACTTCTTCTTCTACTTCCTCCTCCTCGGAGCCACTGTGGAATATATCAATCATACAAAACAGTTCGATCAACGCGATACGCGGTGGGTGCAAGACCATTTCATATTGGGGTCATTAGCATATGTTAGTAAGAGGATATGTACAACTACAGTTGAAAAGGGATTTTGATAAAGTCGATAGATTTTTGTCTGTTTACGTGTAGTCATATAGTTTGTATTGTGTCTTATTGCGTATATTGACATAGCAGAAATTGTGTGAAATCGATAATTTGTATTGAGCGATATGAATTTTAGATACTTACGAATATTCCTCTTCGTCAGACATATTGGTGAATTATTATTCTGTAAAAAAAGTTATGTTATTTAGTTAGGAATTTATATGCAGAAGTTATTCTTTATACTTATATAAGTATAAAAGACAAATAACTTGGTCATAGGTATACGTTATTTTTTTAAACGATTAAGCTTTTAAAGGGTTTCGGGTCTCAATTGATTCCTTGGAATACTCGAATGTCAAAAAATATTATAATTTTATAATCATTACTTTGGTAACGGAAAATATATTTTTTTTTTTCAAAGGACCAAATTACACTCATATGCTTCTCAAGAAATATATCACCGAAAGTATTGCGGCTTTTTTTTTTACACAATCTTTAACTAGTGACGTTGATGATGGAACAGTGAATATATATGTTTACTATATTAATAGCTTATTTTATCTTCAAATATTTTAAGTACCGTAATAATACACCTACATTTATAATAAAGAAAAAAATCTGTTGATATATTAAGTAAAAATCACTGCGTCAATTTTGATAAAACTCAGCTTGTTGATACAGGACATTAGCTATCACTAAAACCTAGAATCAACGGATTCGATACCTTTAATACTGGAAATGTAACGGTTTCAAGGTTCCGATATCGAAAGTGAATGTGGACGAAGTCGTGAACAGAGCGAGACGTAATATTAAAATAGCATTAGTTATATAGGTTGCCTGTCAATACTTATACGAGTCTATCTCATTGTTTATGAAGTTCAATCTATTTTAAGCGGTTTTATCTTTCCGACCATTAGGCGCACCCACGTCCCGCTGGCTTCTTGGCAAATGTTCAAAGCTACATCAAAATTGGATTGTTCGTTCAGTTTAGTTACGCTCCTGGTGCCGATTTCAGTATTGCTATTTTTTAATCACGCGCCTACACGTAGGCCCCTACTTATATTTGGTATTATGTTAACTGATGTTTAACAAGGATTTTTTGTCGTACTTTTTAGACTTATTACATTGTCAAAAATTAAATTGGTGTAATAGCAATAAATAAAATATTACGTGCTTGGCATTAAGATGAGCAAAGACTTCGTAATTGTTCAGTCGTTACTTGAAATTGAATAATATAATATAATCTCTAATTTCTGGTCAATAGATATTTTCCAAAAAGGAGTTTTACTAGGGAATCGGAAAAATATATTTTTAGAACACTCTAAGGAGTTGAAAACAAGCTCTTCTTCATAGGTCACATTCAAAATTGTAATTTTATATCATTGAATGAATTTTAAAAAAACGATATTCTTATTTGTTGTCTTTTTGATTTTAACAATTTGTTACGAAAATCACAAACCTAGTGTACAGTGAGTAGTGTAAAATGTTTTAAAAAATACTCATTTTGTATTAGATGTGTTTTTGAATTTAACAATTTGTTAAGAAAATCGCAATCCTAGTGTACAGTGTGTAGTGTGTATATTTAAAAAAAATATAATTATGTATCGTGTGTGCGAGGTGCGGTAACGTAATCCTGCGCGCTAAAGATGGCAGTTCTATTTCGGCGCGCAGCGCCACCCGAATTTGGCACAGTTCACGCTGCGCTTATTTATAGGCCACTACAATGCAAGTCCATTTCGTACCGAAACTTTTCTCCAAACTTTTTAATTTTCAAAAACAATTCCGTTTCCGAACGCACTAAGGGCTCCTACACACTGTACATCTGGACACTGGCACTACACGGCACGGCACTTACGTCGCACGGGTTGAAGGCGGTCACTCAGTCACTAGGCACTGGTTCTTCGACCGGCAGCACAGCGACGTTGGAATGTGGAGTCCGCGGCGACCGGGGCGGCTCTGACCGGCCCGCGCCTCGACCGCGCCGCCGCGGCTGCCCCGCACCCCGCGGGTTATATTTAGCCACAGTCATTTTTGAGCCGAACGCAGCCAGCTCCGATTTCTAAAGAGCTCGCTGAAACCCTGCACTCGTGATTCCAACCCAGCAGGAGGTCGTGAAGGGCGTGGCTTCAAACCTTACCGTCCGCATCTGATGGGAACTACTCGTTGCAGCTGAGATGTTGGATAGCATTATATGTGTATGAACATACAACAATTTAGAATATGTAATCATATTACTTTAATTAAATATATTTATAATAACTTATATCACTTTTACAAATAGTTCTGTATAATAAATCCCAGTTATGTAAAGAAATATGGTTTGTACGATACGATAACATACAACTTTGGTGGTTACATTAAATTTATCCATTCCTACTATCACTGTGTATATAGCGGTTATATTACACAATTCTTTGTCTTAAGATTATGTCAGAAAGGGAGATTTCAGTATGTAATTTATGATGTATATGAATAGGTACATATTTTCGTATATTTAAAGAGACCATTAACCCGATCCCAAACATATGACGTCAAAATAGTTTTATAATTTGAAAAATATTGTGGTGTCCAAAAAAAGGTCCAACAAGGGCGACTACGATATATAAGTTATTTTGTATATCATTATTGCCAATGCGTGATTGATATCGATCTCATTATTAATTAAAAGAGTACTTTTTTAGTAAAAAACGCCTGGATTTAGGCTCGGGTTCCATCACAGGACACTAATTATTGTAAAAAAACAGTATTGAAAATCTGTTTATTTGAAAAGAGCAACTATGCGAGTTTCTTGCCGTTTCTTCTCGCTGGAGGCTGCTTTCCGAAACGGTGGTAGTATTTTAATATCGACGATTAAAAAACGCTTCGTTGTGAAGTTTACTTGAATAAATTTGATTTGATAAGTCATTTAAGCTTATGATTATTAAAAATTACGATTATTAAAAAACTATATATATGTAAGCGAAATTCCATTGACACATCAAGAGATCTTGTAAACTATAGGATCAATTAACTTGACATTCAGTATATAGCAGCATAGTTACTCCTTTCGCGACGTAGTAGACGCTCACTAAGAAATATTTTTTGGAAATTTCAACTTCAAGGAGAACACGGAGGTAACTTTGTGTGAAGTTTACCTGTACGAAGTGGGGAAGTAATTCTTATATAATTGGTAATTGTTTATGTGATGATATATAATATTGACTGACTAAAGATGTCAATCGTGATTTAACAATGTAAATTGTTGGTAAAAATGTATTTAGGTATATGCACTTTTAATTAATTTTGAGAAGGTTAACGAGCGCCTATTTGCTCACATGGTAAGAAATTACATACTTCGCTCATAAGCGCTGGCGTTGTGAGAAATATAAAATCATTCTTACAATGTCAATGTGTCGTCAACCTGCCACAGCTTCAACTCTCATGCCAGTAGCCCGAGTTCAAGCCATTTGAGAAACACATGTATGCGGTTTCCATCTAGTCGAAGTATCATCTCACAGTCTCATCAGTCGAAGGACACTAAGCTCTTTCTGCTTACTCTTCAAATGGCTGTGCTATAAAGTCGCCCGTTCGGTAGTGACTTGTTATATACCGGCACTACACTTACCACCGCTTAAAAACTATAGCTGTATTTTTTTGCCTGCACTATTCTATAAATCGTGGATTGTAAAATATGGTTAACTATTTTGACAAACAAACAGGCATTATTTGAACAAAATCTAAACACACTTTAGATCTTAAGCATTGTTAATATGACCCACAACCTTAAGTGTTTAAACCCCACTTTTTTAGCAAAAGTATCATTCAGTTAAGAGTATCAGTCAGTAAGTTAGCGTAAAAACGCTTACAAATATCTCGTCGGTGTCTAACTCATCATATTCTAATCATTTAACAATATATAACGTATGATGTATCTCTACATAGTATAAAACAAAGTCTTTTTCCCACCGTCTGTACGCTTAGATATTTTAAACTACGCAACGGATTTCCATCTGGTTTTCATCAATAAATTGAGTGATTCAAATGGAAGGTTTATATGTATAATCCATGCATATTATAGTTGATAAAACCCTGGAATTCCATTTTTTCTTTTTATGTTTGTTCTTCAAGCTAAAAGTTGTATATCGACCCTTATTGTATCCGTGTGAAGCCGGGACAGATAGCTAAACTTAACTAATATTATAAAGCTGATCCAAAGAGTATTATATGCCTGAAGAATGCCTTTTTTAAGGTATATATTAAAAACTGGAGTAGGTTAGCGCGTTTTCTAAGAAAGTTTACGATGCATCCTAATAAATATTAATCAATGTAGCAAACTCCAAAAGAAAGTGGCTTATCAAGAACAAAGAAATGGATGCGGTAATGGCGTTTATACTCAAACAGGTTTATTGTTTAATGAGATGTTTTTGGATTATTTGTTCATCATATTGCATAACAAACAGACATGTACAATATAGAAATGAGGGTTAAAGCGCAAAACACTGCCTTACATATCACTACTAGTAGTTTTTCTTTACTCTGTGCGTATATCGTAAAGGTTACTTTTGATTTCTGAACTGTATGTTCCTGTTATTGTCACTGTCAGTATGAGTATGACACAATCTCAAATTTATTAATCTTGTTTATTTACCAAAATCCATTCGATCAAAAAAAATTAATTCTGTTAAAAATAATGTGCTATAAAAAATTAAAAAATGAATTTTCATAATGAATCATGTGATCCATCGACCCCGAAACGTCGTCGGCTTGGAACAACAAAACCGAAACCTTCTGGAAACGTATTCAAAGCGGCAAATTCATCTTTCATCAACAGTACGCCGATTCAATTGCGTCTTTCTTCAAATTTAGCTAATAGGTGTGATTCGCCGCCGCTACCATGCAATCAAATAGAATATCTATCAGAATCAACAAGTAGTAACTCAGTCACTAATGATATACCATGTTCACCTGGTGTTTTCGAGACTTGCTTCTTTAAGGACGTTGAAAATTGGGATTCATGTATAGTTTCTAAAAATAAAGAAAATATACTAACGGATTGTGCAGATGAATTTAATGATGAGTTTCAATCAAGACCGGAGCAAAATATTACGACCGATTGTAGTATTTCAACATCTAAATGTGAAAAGCTCTTTAGAGATGAAATAGAGCAGAGTTTTAATAACTTAAATCAATCTATAGTTAATATTAACATTAATAAGGATAAGAGTTCATTATTTGAAACAAATGATTCATTTTTACTAGATATAAGAGAAAGTGGTATTATAGCTAATCAGGAAAACTCTAAAAATGATGAAAAAAATAATTTTACTAATAATCAAGTTATTTTAAATATGAATCAGAATAACTTTTATGGATTGCCAATGATTGTAAAGGGATTATTTAAGACATACAGAAAGATTGAAAAATTTTATGGTAATTATTTTTATTACTTTTGATATTACAAGTTGATTATGTCTGAACATGTAGCTAGCTTATTGTTCTACTTAAAATCTCATTTATTCATTGTTTTTAATAGAGTAAAGATTTGTTCAAACACACTGACATAAAAGAAACCACCAGTTACTGAGTCAACTTTTTATAAAAATATTAAAAGTTTTATTTGCTCATAAACAAAATAAAAATCAATAACTAATAAGGACGTAACTTCCAAAAGTGCATACAGGAACTTTTGCAGAGCAGTTCACACCAGCCTGGCTGCTTCTTATTATTCTTAATATATTTACGGCAGTGGGTTGTGGAAGTTAATAATAAATAGACTGTATTTTTAACAGATTGGCAAGAAGAATGTCTCAATTTAGACACTATTAAAGAACGGCGTAACCTTATATATGCCTTGCCAACCAGCGGAGGAAAGACTTTAGTAGCAGAGGTATTGATGCTTCGGGAGATACTGAATAGAAAAAAAAATGCACTTTTTATTTTACCATTTGTAGCTATAGTTCAAGAAAAGGTAAGAAATTTCCTTTTATAATAATTTATTTGTATTGTATTGTTAAGAGAAACAGGTAAATACCTCATAATCATTTGATAGTATTAAAACCTGGCATGTCAACTTTTTATGGGGATGTAACCCCAGCCATGCTTAAAACCTTGTAATAAATTATTTGACAATTTTCAAGGTTTCATATGGCCCACCCAGCTATAGTTAATTGATTGTAATAAATTTTCCAAGTAGTTGCCAGCGGTCATATAGTGACCATTGGTTAATAGCATAGTAATTAAAATATGTAAAAACTGTGCTATTTTAAAGTTCTTTAGTTGATTTATTTAAAACTGTCTACTTTATGTTTAATTTATTTTCTATACAACTGTACTTTTCTCGGAGCAGACATTGTATAATGTTATAGTCTAGCTTTATTTTTGTATAACAATATATTGCTTTTACTGAATGTGATTATTGATGTGTGCAAAATAAATAATTTTCCAGATTTGGTCCCTAGCACCATTTGCACTGCAACTAGATTTCTTGGTAGAAGAGTATGCTGGTGGTAAAGGGCACATACCACCAAAGAAGAGGAGAAAAAAGAACAGTATATACATTGCAACCATTGAAAAAGGGCTGGCATTAATACGAAGTTTAATTGAATTGGATAGACTTGATGAGCTCGGCTTGATCGTGGTCAGTTATAATTTACCTTGTTTAAATTTTTTTGTTATTCTATTTATGTACTTGTGAACTTAATATTTTTGAATTTCAATGCTTCATGACGCAGGAAAGAGGTAGTATGCATTTTTAGATTACTCTCTACAATACTTTGGAAATGATAACTGTACACCTTATCTTTTTACTCAGGTGGACGAGCTGCATCTGATCGGAGAATCGGGACGAGGTAGTACACTTGAAATGTTGTTGACAACTGTTATATTTGCTAACAGTAAGTTTTATTTACCCTTATAAAAAAATCCAGTATGTCAATCTTTAATAAATATATTTGGTCTCTGACTTCAGAATTTAATATGTATACTATTTAAAATCTATTCTCCAATTTTTGCTAGAATTGAGCAGTTAGGCGACTTGTTTACCAATTTTGTACTTGTTCTTGGATTCAATATAAATAAAATTTTATATATGTATTTGTATATGTATGTTTTTTTATAAAATTACTGTTTCTCATTCAACACATTTTTTATTGTATCCATATGTCAACCATTTGAAGATTCAATAATGCTTGTATGTAATATGAATATTATAAATTTAACAAAATGTTTATCAAAAACTATATCGAATATAATGTACTTACTTACTTACAGAGGGAATACAAATTGTAGGAATGAGTGCGACCATAGGTAACCTTCCTGATTTGGCAACCTTTTTAAAAGCTGACGTATACGAGAACCAGTTCCGTCCGGTCGAGCTGGTGGAATACGTCAAACTGGGCAACGTTCTGCACCGGATCGTGTGGGGTCCCGGTGGGATGGAAATCGTGCCCGATAGGGAACTCTCCTTCGATGTGAGTTTTATTGTTATTTAATTTCGCCATGTCCCAGTCAAATCGGTCACACTTCACGAAAGTCAGAAACGGCCTTCTGGAACGATTATAAAATGTTCCCCTGACATCCCCTGTGCGCAGTACTCGCGCGCGGGCGCGGCGCTGGACCCCGACGCGCTGGGCGGGCTGGTGGCCGAGACGGCGCCGCGGGCCGCCTGCCTCGTGTTCTGCCCCACCAAGCGCAACTGCGAGAACGTCGCCGCGCTGCTCTGCAAGCTGCAGCGCAGGTCGGCCCGCACTCCACGACGACGGCGACGAATGACGGGCGATGTCCTCAATTCTGATGCGCTCTTTGATTGCTATAATGATTGTATTGGTCAATGTCGCACACCACTCAACCCAACATATTGAGTGTGACATTTTATACGACAACTTTTGTATGTTTGTTTGCATGAAAAAAAGTAAAACTTACCGGATATTGTAAATTACGATTAACGGGCTAAAACTCCTATCAGGGAAATGACAAACCATCGCGTAGAAGAACGTGTCGCTTTGCAAACGGCGCTTCGCAACGAGGGTGCCGGATTGAACCTGGTGAAATTTGTGCGCTTCGGAGTGGCCTTCCACCACGCGGGGCTGGCCGGGGAGGAGCGAAGTCTGCTGGAGCACGCTTTCAGGTCTGTGGAGTGATTGAAGATGAGATATTTGTGAGCAATTTCGCTAAAACTAATACGGTTCGTAGAGATGACTCAGTATTTTTCAGAATAAGCGCCTATCTCACCCGAAAGAAATTCGTAAATATTCGTACGTAATCATTTCGGTCTTCGCCGACAGAGCCGGCGTGATCTCCGTTCTGTGCTGCACGTCCACGCTGGCCGCCGGGGTCAACCTCCCCGCCAAGAGGGTGATCATTCGCGCGCCGCTCATCGGCCGGGAGTTCATCACCCTCGGCGCCTACAAGCAGATGGTCGGGCGCGCGGGCCGGGCCGGCGCCTGCGAGGCCGGTGAGTCGCTCGGCCGGCGGCCGGCCCGCGCCGCGGCGGCCGAGCCTAAACGGGCCCGTGTGGTGCAGGCGAGAGCGTGGTGGTGTGCGCGGCGGCGTCGTGGGCGCGGCTGCGCGCGGTGCTGGCGGGCGGGCTGGGCGCGGCGCGCAGCGCGCTGGGCGCGGGCGGCGCGGAGGGCGCGCTGCTGCTGAGCGGCGCCGCGCTGCGCCTGGCCTGCGCGCGCCGCGGCCTGCGGGCGCTGCTGCGCGCCGCGCTGCTGCCCGTCGCGCCGCCCCACCCGTGAGTGAATCGTGTGCAGTTCCGGAATTTCATTTCATTTTAATTTTACTTTAAAATCGAACGTGGGCAAACGAAAATATTTTTGAACAACTATCCCTTTTGAATACGCATGTAGAGATGCGGTCCCCCTGCGTGCGATCGTACGGAGGTCGATTTCCTACGAAACTGCCCGGAGGTATTCGCGTGTCTCAGGTCGCTGGACGTGGACCGAGTCTGCGACGACGCCGTCCGCGCGCTGCTGGAGAGCGGGGCGCTGGAGGTGGTCGGCGGGGGGGGCTGGGACCGCGTGGACGACGACACCGAATTGGCCGTCAGCAAACTGGGCAGAGCCGCGATCAAGGGTACGTCTAGAATTTACCTCGATCAATATATTATTAATCCTTACACTTGACGTGTTTTTAACTTAACTATATAATGTAATAATAAAAAATGTATACACTACAACATAAATAGTTAATATAACCTAACTTTAAATTACATAGTTTTTAATAATAGTATTCATTAGTAGAGCAAATAAACGATAATAATACATTTTGTGGACTTTTCCTCCATCAGGAACGTATTCGATTAGACAAATTAACTAAGATTGTTGTTCACTCACTAGGTTTAACATTGCTGTACTTAACAACGCCATATTGATACGTATAGTATTTGCAGGATGCATGGAGTTAAGCGTCGCCAAGCGACTGTTGGAAGACTTGGAAATAGCATCACGAAGTCTTGTCCTAATGGGCAGTCTGCACCTCTTGTACTTGGTCACACCTCACGACTCCAATATAAAGCCGGATTACAGGCATTACTATTCGTTGGTAAGAGTTTATTTGGGACTTTATAGAACTGTTTATGAGCATAATCTGAAGCTATAAAGTATGTAGAACGGAACACGTACGTAGCTAACTGGACTTTTTAGGAACATTTATTTTCATCATAGTTACCATTGCGCTGTAAGAAATATCAACTTATAATATTTACTTGGTGGTAGGGCTTTGTGCAAGCCCGTCTGGGTAGGTACCACCCACTCATCAGATATTCTACCGCCAAATAACAGTACACTGTATTGTTGTGTTCCGGTTAGAAGGGTGAGTGAGCCAGTGTAATCACAGGCACAAGGGACATAACATCTTAGTTCTCAAGGTTGGTGGCGCATAGATGATGTAAGGAATGGTTAATATTTCTTACAGCGCCTTTGTCTATGCGCGGTGGTGACCACTTACCATCAGGTGGCCCATATGCTCGTCCGCCAACCAATGCCATAAAAAAAAACCATCTTCTACATCGAAAAACCAAACTGGAAACTGTTGGGGAAAATGTTATGTCTCTGGTTCCTGTAGTAAAACCGAATGAAGCGATAATAGCGCGATTTACAGGCCACCTAGCGATGTAAAAAGTCGAAGGATCGATCCTGACCCCTTGGGCTATTGTCGTCCCCGCTCCAACACAAGTGATAAGCTTTAAAGGGGGTGGGGGGCTTTTATAAATAAAGAATATTAGTAATTCCTTAATTAATTTGGGGTACAGTTAATATTATATTAAAAAAAATCTGGATCATTCACCTTTTATGAGGATACAACAACCTTACGTGTGAAAGGATGGTGACTTAGTGTGACATGTGGTGGTAGTGGTGGTAACACATTGAATGGCTTATTGATGTAAGTATTGAGAGTATGTTCAAATTAGACACTAAATGAAAATTTTCATTAACACACAATCAAAGAGAGTTTCGTCTACATTCCAATACAAGATAGAAATATTGAATCGTATTACATTAGTCATAGTGAATATTTTTTGCAGTACTGCGAATTGGATGAAGAAGGCGTGCAGACCGCTAAGATATTGGGGATAACGGAAATGAACGCGATTCGGATGATGACCGGAAAACCTATTACTGTAAGTCATCTGATTTTTAAGCTCCCGTATACCCCATGCCCAATTGGAAACCTTATAAATTGACTCCTCTTTCTGAATGTTTTCTCATCATGGTTGGTTTACACATTTTTTCCTTAGTTAAGTCTTATATGGAACCTCATTCAAAGCTTACAGAAACCTCATTCGTCTAAAATAAAAGGAGAAACAAAAAAAATAATTAAGGAACGCAATCAATAAAGAACGCAAATAAAAATTGGATTTTTAAGTTTCCCTAGAATTTCTGGTGAAATGGTAATTTTGTTTTCAGAACGTACCAGAGAGTGTTCTACGCCGATTCTATATAGCGCTAATGTTACGTGATCTCTGGAGACAGATGCCGTTCCCTGCAGTCGCTGACAAGTGCGTATATATGTAGAAGAGTTTTGATTTTAAATGGGATAGTTACAAACTTCAAAATATATTAGGGAAATTCGGACAGGAACTTTTCCTATTAACGGTAATGAAAGTACTAATCGGTCCATTTAAGCCTCTCAGGTCTTATCCGTATACTAGAATACTGTAACGTACTGAATACTGGCTCCGGAGCGACACACGTATCTTCGTCGCCGTGGCTAAGCGAATAGGGGCTAGGCGGGCGTCCGATGTATCGGAACTCATCTAAATTCGGATGTCGTCGGAATATCAGATGTCATCGATTTGATTTCGTCGTGACACCGCCGCCGGTCGCGCAGGTACGGCGTGTCGCGCGGCGCGCTGCAGGCGCAGCTGGCGGCGGCCGCGGCGTTCGCGGGCGGCGCGGCGCGCCTGTGCGAGGAGCTGCCGGCGCGCTGGGGCTTCCGCGCGCTGCTGGAGCCGCTGGCGCTGCGCCTGCAGCACTGCGCCGCGCCCGGCCTCGAGCGCCTGCTCGACCTGCCCGCCGTGCGCAAGGTGCGGCCTCGCCGGAGACGTGTCCGCTCGGCCCGTCGCCGTGCCGTCTCACGATCGCCCGTCCGCAGGCCCGGGCGCTGCAGCTGCTGCGCGCCGGGTACAAGTGCGTGGAGGACGTGGCGCGGGCGAGCGCGGACGAGCTGGCGGCGGCCGTCGCCCACCTGTCGCGGACGGCGGCGGACCACCTCGTTAGCTCGGCCAGGGTATGTGCCGGTGCGATAGTACCCGACGGGCTCCACCGCCGACCCGAATGAACTGGCGGTACTTGTTGTATGTAATGTTGGTAGGTGTCAGTGTTAGGTATAAAAAAGTATCAAAACTTCATCAAATTCGGTTTAGTGGTTTGGTCGTACAAGCGTAACAGACAGACGGAGTTACTTTCGAATTTATATTATTAGTATAAATATATTTATATTGCACCGTGAAGTTAAGTAACCGCTGTAAATGTCCCAGTACTAATATAAGGCCTTCGTTGATCTCGACGTGGTTGATTTCCATCCGACATGCAATTTCTTCACGATGTTTGTCTTCAGCGACGAGCTCGAGATGAATTATAGACACAAATTTCAAGCCCAAATTTTGTTAGACTTCTGTAACCACTGGGCCGTCGTGTTGTGAAGATTCTTTTGTAATAATTGTTATATTTTTTTATATATATAGATGATGCTCATAGAAAAAGTTGAAAATCTGAGGGCAGAAGCTGAAGATGTAATGGACGGCTTAAAGACATGAAATAAATAAATATTGCATTTTAAAAAGTTGTAGTAAAATTGTTTTTTTTTTTGTGTTGTATTATCAGGGCAATGATTTTTTAAATATTATTTAAGCAGTAGCACAATTTGTTAAGGTGATCATTATTATTTATTATCTGTGTTAAAATAATAAACAATTACTGATTCGATATGTATTTTTATTTATCGCTTTTTATAGATACAAGGTTTCAATTTCAATATAGGCAGCTTCGACTTCTTGACGGGCGGATCCCGTATCTTCGTGAACTCCATGAAGAAAAACACCTTGTGTGTCTTGTCTAGTTTCTTAAGACTGAATCCCAGTCTCTGAACGTCTCGGACGAAGTCGTCCACGTTATCGAAACGACTCTCGACCTCGGCTATCAGCAGATGGCCCCTGTAGAAGAGAGAACAATTATAATAGTAGGATCGATGGAAGCGAGCGGGAGGCCCGAGGCGGGCGGCGGGCGGCGGGCGGCGCGCTCACCCGGGCCGGAGCACCCGGTTGGCCTCGAGCAGGTGGCGCGTGAGCTCGGTGCCCATGAGCGCCAGGCAGTACACGGCGGCGTCGAGCTGCGCGGCGCACAGCGGCGTGCGCGTGACGTCACACGCCTCGACGGCGGCCGAGCGCGCCACCAGGTCGAACGAGCGCACGGCCTGCGCCACGCGCCGCGCCAGCTCCGCCTCGCCGCACCCCATGTCCGCGATCTTGTAGCTCTTGGGCCTGCCGGCGGAGTGCCTTTAACTTATGTTGAAAATTTTAAAAAATATTGTAAGCACTTTCGGCTCGGGTCTTTTTTGGTTTATACTGAAGTTTTATTATTGTGAGTACATAATATGTACGTATTGTTTTTTAGCATTAATATATTAATGCACAATATACTTAAAGATTTTTACTGAAGACCTCCGCCTCTATAACTTTGAGTTTGCTTTTATAAGTAAAAATCTGTGGCACGGTGATAATATCAATAACCCTTACTTTTGAATGAACAGTAGTTGATTATTTTATATGACAAGTCTTTTTGCATAATATTATTGGTATTAATAATATTAAGCTATGTAATGAAGCTTTATAACAAATTAGTTAATTATTTTATAATTGATTTGACACATGGCAAAATGTGATTTACATTTTATTCGAAAATGTACTAAGGCCCTTTTTCCATTAGGTCGTGAATGAATAAAGACATTAAATACAATAAATATACATATTGTACACAGAATAATCATATAATCTAGTAATATTTGCTGACATTTTTTGAATCCGTTTAACGATAACATCTAGTGGCTTAACCGGCCACTTTTTCATTTGCTGCTGGTACCCTTCATGGTAGGTTTGGAATGCCGTTGGATCTTCTTCAAATAGCTTCTGTGCCTCTGATCCAGTTGTTGTGTACAATTTTTCATTTAAAAAACGGAATTTTGCCGCTGAAATTATTAAAACTATATTAATCCAGATATCAATGGATCATATCTAAGAAAATGTACATATCACCATATATTTCCATAGACAACAACATAGACAATGTCTTCAGTAGTTAGAAATACATAACCCCATTTAATTTTTTATATTATTACTTTTTGATTCAAAATGAATTATCGCAATTGTACAAGATTTGAACAAATCATTTTAACGTAACAGGAGTGAGTTTTATGTTCTTGTATCATATAAGTTCCAGTGGCGTAGCTATCGTAGGGCCACGTGGTGCAGTGCACCAGGGCCCCGGAGCTAAGGGGGCCCTCTAACCTAAGCTCTGAGAAGAGCGGTTCTGATTCATTTCCTATGCACCGGGGCCCTTGCCCACCTAGCTACGCCACTGATAAGTTCATAACAATATTAAGTCATTCAAACTTTTAATCATATTTATTATAAATCAATTGCAACAAACTCTTACCCAGCACATTTACACCTCAATTTCAATAGACAATTAGACAATATTTATGTACCTTTAAGTCTCTCCAACATCCTTTCTCTCAATGGATTGCTGCTAACGTTTATATTATTTCTGTGAGTCTCCTTTTGCAAAATCGATTTGATTAATTGTTTCTTTCGTTCATTTCTAGTACTCTTTTTTTTTTCTTCAGAATATTCCTCATGAAACATCTTTTCAACATCGTCATTATTGATTTTGTTTAGTTCTTTCTTTTTCTCGTTAAGTATTAATTCGTCTAAATTATCTGTGTCATAGTAATTTTTATTTTTCGTACAGCTTTCTTCATTTTTTGGAGCATTTTTGATTTTATTAGGTTTTGGTTTTTTATTTACAATTTGTTCTATCACTTCTTCTACAGGTTTTATTGTTGCTTCGTTTTCAGTATTATTTTTTATTAACTTAGGTTTTGAAATGTTATTTGCTGCTATTTTTGATTGTTTCACATGATTAACTATTTTCCTTGGATTTGTATGCAATTTTTTCTTAGACTTAAAGTTTGGTTTTTTAATGTCATTTTGTTTTACACTTGGAGGTGTTTTAGTTTTCTTAAGTTTATTTTTTTCTTTCTGAAAGTAAACCAATTTAAATTGAATAACCATTGGGTGAAAAATTATCTGAATATTATGATGATGGGCAACATTTGTTAATACGAAAAGGGAAGATATGTTTGAGATTATAACTAGTGTTTAGCCGAATTTAAGCTGAAGCTGATAAAGCAGGTTTGGTCAATATAGTCATAATTTCATCTGAACTATCGACCTTACCAAGAGTTCTTAGATCGGATACTATTTACAGTTTCAGTCTGAGAATATGATTATTTCTTACCGGGGCTGGTTTATTGAACTTTGATTGGCTTGTAGGAATATCCTCTTCCCAATCTGGTATTTTAAACATTTTTCAGGATCCAACGGTAAAACCGATATAAATAAAATGAGAATTATTATAATTTTTAATATTTGAAACAAACTTCTAGTAACAACGTGGTTTTGAAGTTTGTAATTGTAAATAATAAAATGTCAATGTCAAATTGTTAGTCTTTCAATACTTTTTTAAATTCAATCAGAAATTTAAAAGGCATAAACTCTACAGCCTAGTCGATGATTGTTTTTTACTTTATTAATTTATTTATAATTTTTGAACAGTTAACAAAAATATTTTAGTTTGAAGATAATAGTATAATATTATATTATTGAACATGCGTTGAATATAATTAAATATTTTTAATTAATATGAGATTTACATTTAAAAGTAATTGCTATATTAATCTGACGTATAAAATAATATATCTTATAACCAAATTAAAGATTTATTATTTAGATATCTATATATTCAACATTTACTCTAAAAGGAATATGAAATTGATTAAAACTGTCTAAAATACGAATATTTGATAGTCAAAATCAAAATATTTTTATTCAAGTAGGCTCATAAAAGCGTTTTTAATCATCACGTTACAGTGTCGAATTAAATGTAAAGCTACCACCGGTTTGGAGAGTAGATTCTACCGAGAAAAACCGGCAAGAAACTGAATATTTACTCTACCACCACTTTAATAACAGAGTAAGGAAATAAAGTAAAATTAAATGTATATATAGGATATACATGATTTTAATCAAAAACTACTAAATCGGATAGATTTTTTAACATAATATTTAAATCTTTAATAGGGTAAGTTAAAAATGACTGTGGAATCTTATTATAGAAACGAATAACGTGCCTTAGGAAGGATGTATTGACTTTGCAATGTCGGAAGCTAGGTGTTATTATTTTATTTTCTCCTCGTGGCTTAACAATTATTGTCATTGTCATTATCTAGAAAATATTTATGTTTTTTAAAGTAATTGTATTCCACGATATATTCTACTTATATGCCAAATTTGGTAACGACCCTCTATACCATGAGCTAAACAATAAAACATAAATAAGCTGTCGTATTTATAATAGCCAAGCCGAGATGGCCCAGTGGTTAGAACGCGTGCATCTTAACCGATGATTTCGGGTTCAAACCCAGGCAGGCACCACTGAATTTTCATGTGCTTAATTTGTGTTTATAATTCATCTCGGCGGTGAAGGAAAACGTGAGGAAACCTGCATGTGCCTTATTTCAACGAAATTCTGCCACATGTGTATTCCGCCAACCCGCATTGGAGCAGCGTGGTGGAATATGTTCCAAACCTTCTCCTCAAAGGGAGAGGAGGCTTTTAGCCCAGCAGTGGGAAAATTTACAGGTTGCTAATGCTAATTTATAATAGTGGTTCTAAGTTTAGCATTAGCATTTTTAGTTCTAAGTTACGTAGTTGAAATTTAATGTTACGGAGGTAAAACCACTAAAACTAACTAGCACACTTTTGCTACTGTTCCGTTAGTATTAACACCTTCGTCATAATAGATTAGGAAAATACTATGTTTATGATTGGTAGAAGTATACATAACACAACTGCCGAGTTCATAATGTTATAGTCATAGAACATTTTAGTCGTGTAAGCCTTATAGTGTAGAATTCAATTCTTAAAAGATTATACAAAGTATAAAAAATCATACGAAGCAAGAATATAAAACATTTTTTTTAATTAATTAAAATAATTAATTTATTTTTCATTTAACAATTACGAATATAAGTGTAAAATATCAAAATTGAATTGTTTAATTAATATATCCCGTTTTATAGGACTTGATATTTAATAGTGTACAGAAAATTGATTGTGATCAACCATTAATGGGAAATAAGATAAAGGTAACTATTTTTATAATGTATATTATATATAATTAAACATGACGACGTTATGTAGACACTGGCGGAATAACAGGGAGGCGGAAGGGGCGGCTCGCCCCGGGCCTCCTGTCTTGGGGGGGCCCTCAAATACATCCGCGTTCCCTTATAAAATCCTAAACAAGACTTTAAAAATGTGCTTAGTACCTACATACATAATTTCAACAAGATCAAAACACTTCTCTACTGCCATCTAGACTTTTTACATAATAAATAAAAATAAACATTTATTTATACACACTGTATGTAAACAATATGAACTGAATAAAAATCTTGTAAAACTAATTTTTTTTGAAAAGTTGGGGGCACTCATTCACGTTTTCCGCCCCGGGCCTCTGACGGGCTTAGCCCGCCAATGTATGTAGAACATAATTTAGGTTTAAAGAATTTATTCTCAAAAAGACATAGTCACTTACATGAGAAACAAACATTTAATTTAAATCATGTAAAATAAATTGTGATTATTCACTAATTTAAAGAAAGAAAGGAAGAAAGAACACTTTTATTTGGGACCGTACAAAACATTTACACAACAGAACATAAAAAAAAAAATTAACAATAAAAAATGAATTGATACAAAAAAAGGGCTAAAAGAAACAAACAAAAAAAAAAACTATATTACAATAAACATATATGTCGTGTCCCAAATAGGTGTACCATTCAGCAATTAATAGGCGTGGACACCTAATGCTGGTTTTCAATGGTATTTTTATATGTTTTTTTTTTGTTTTGTATTAAGTAGAATATAGTTTAATATTAAACCCGCAATCCACCACACAATATTATATTGTGTGGTAGATCGCGGGTTCACGAGATGAGAGAATGACTTTTACAATAACAGTCCTCCAATCATGAATAACGCCCGTTCGTTACTGCTTTGAAAAAATAAACCAACAAACATATTCTGTTTGTATAATATAATTTATAGTAACACTACCACTGCTGGCAGTTCAGATGGCTGTTCATTTCATATTACATCAAGACATAGGATTTGCCATATGCCAACCTTCACCGAAGCACTCTGCATTTTTTGCGTCATCTCCCTATGCTCTACATATATTGGCTTAGTAGTTTTTTTGCAAGCAATAGGCACAACAAAACTTCTCCTCATTTATTGGTATAGATAGATATACATATATATCTATACAGTCCGATTTAAAGGTCTGGAGGCCCTAGACAACTGAGGCGGGGAGACCCTAATTAGGTATATTATGAATTAATTTGAATATTTTAATTTCAATCAGTAAGTTTCAATTTATTTACTCGTATCGGTAACTTTTAAAACAATAATTAGATCTAGATATTTGTTAACTCGTCGGAATCTCTGTTGTGGGGGCTTCTCTAATTTTTAGGCCCCGGGGCAGTTGCCCGGTTGCCCTCCCCTAAATCCGGCCCTGTATGTATATGTATTTACGTGTTTTTTTCTGCAGACATTAAAATATCTACGTATTATACAAAAAAGCTTTTCGAAACTATGTTTTTTTTTAAATTGTAATGTTATTGTTGTTTATAAAATAAGGTTATATTTCATTACATCTTATAAATAAACCGACAACAACAAATTATAAAATTATCGAGTCCTATTCTTCTGCGCATGATCGAAAGCTGAACATGCGCTCTTAATACAGACATTACCACCCAAGTCGGTGTATTTTTACCAGAGAATACATTCTTATTTTATCTATTACTGAATATTAAAATACATGTAGTGTTTTTTTTTTAAATTAATTATTATTTACGAAATGTTATATCTGTGTGATGTGGTCAAATGATAATAAGCGTTTGAAGTATTAATAGCGTAGAGGTTATACTCTACAGATAAGTGCAGAATATAAACTATCACTGCGAAATATATAAAAAAAATATATCAATAAATGTCAAATATTCATGAAGAACTGAAATAAACTGTAAGTAATGTAAAAAAAATTAACTGAAATTTACACCCATTTTACAGCATTGTTCGATTTTAGTCGTAAATTCGGGTGTCCTTGCTTGCATTGATTTAAAAAAAGATTTATATTTATAACTTACAAAATTCTCATTAATTATTGAATTAAATATTTGTACGCGATATGAGTTTTGTGTTGGAAGTCTGTAAATCCTTGTAAACAAATGTTTGTTTTAATTGTGCTTTTAGTACGAAGCTTTGTTCATTAATATCACTTGCATTTACAGTTGGGAATATGCCTAGCTGCGAACAGAGATGATGTCAGTCTGAGGCAACCTTTACTGATGTAATGCGAATCTCAAATTGGCAGCGACCCATGGCGAAGATACGAAGAGACAAGATTGTAAGCTATTTTTTAACTATCTATTCTGTTTGGAGCGTTATTTGTTTTCTTAGTTTTATTTAAAAAAATACTATTTTAATTGTTTTTTCATAGATATGTTGTGGTAAACTTAATGATAGTTTGATGAATGTGTTTTCTTCATTGCAGTGGCGGTGGCGTTGTCAATGGAGTGTGGTGACCCTCGCAGCAATCGCACTTGTCGTGTACAATGCAGTTGCCAACATGTGGCTGCTGAGCCCACAACCCTGTAGCGTGCGGACCACGCCGCCTCCCAGCGAGCTACCAACCTGCGAACCGTGCGTCGATACGGCTGCAGTTATGGCTGTCGACGACGATCCTATAGCCAGGCTCGACTTACGACTTGGTCGATGGGACAGCTCTAGATCGTATAGGATGTTCGATTATGCCACAGTTGGAGACATGTATGCTGAAGCATCAGCTAATCACCGTGTGTGCTTAGCGACTCAGAGTTCGATAGAAAGATTACACGAATTACTCAGAGTTGCCGCTCACTGGACAGGACCTATATCGGTAGCAGTATTTGTAGCCGGAGACGAGTTGAGACTTCTGAGGGCATTCGCCACGTGGTTGTTCCGATGTCAGCCGGAAGTGTACGCTCGATTGGCTCTGCACGCCGCTACGCCCGTCGATAGACCAGGAATCCAGGGTAATATGCCTAATTGGGCAAAAAACTGTGAAGCAGCTCCATTGCCTCCGGGAGAAAGAAGAGCGGATACAGTTGCGTGGAGAGCCCGGCATCCTTACCCACAGAATCATCTCAGAAACTTGGCCAGAAGAAATTGCCACACACCTTATGTATTCCTAGTTGATGTGGATATAGTACCGTCTCGAGGAATGGGAGAGGCGCTAGACAACTTTCTGGCAACCGCACCTAAGTGCCCTCTGTGTGCGTATGTCGTACCAACGTATGAATTGGACAAACGAGTAGCGCATTTTCCTGCTAACAAATCGGAGTTACTTAGGCTATCGAGAAACAAATTAGCCATCCCTTTTCATAGAAAGGTTTTTATTTACAACCAGTACGCCTCAAACTTTTCAAGGTTTGTGTGGTTTCTGATAATAAACAGATAATTTGCCTTTATGGTATCGACGGAACTTTGAAAATTTGTGTTATTCTAGATGGGAGTCGTCTGGTGGTAACGAAACTCTCGACACTCACATCAGCCACAACGTGACAAATTTTGAATTGTTATATGAGCCCTTCTACGTGGCTCCAGACACGGTACCGGCTCATGATGAGAGATTTTTGGGCTACGGTTTCACCAGGAATACTCAGGTAAGATATGTTATATACACATCAGCTGGCTCTAGCGAATTCTTCTTCATGTCAATGTGTTCATGTGTAATGTACGAGTGCGACGGTGCGAGACCGTTACTTTTGCGAAAATGCAATTTTTCAGGAGAAGCATTTAAAACTTTGACATTCTCCAAGCGCCGCCATGATACGCGCCTAAACCATAATTATAGATACTTATTTATTGCACTAGGTAAAGGGTTGCTTCAGGACACTTATTACGCATTTAATTCATTTTTTTCAATTTTTGCAAAAGTTTCGGTCTCGTGCCGAGTCTGCGATATAATACGTGAAATTGAAACATGATATAAATCAAATATAAATATTTATATATCTTTAACGTATAGCATAAATAATGATCAAAATAATAATATTATAATCTAATATTTGGATAAAAAAAACAATCCAATAGCGTCCATATGTAGATACTCAATTACTGTATTTATGTCATTTCTAAAAGGAGCTCTGGGCTTATCATACTACTCGCAATACGCTCTACGGCGAAAAAGAGTTATTGGTTAAGATATTAGTTGTTATAATAACGTGTTTTTTGATGTAGAAAAAGTTTTTATATTAACCACTTCGTACTAAGTCGTCATTAGTTGATGCTATAGCTCATTAGCCTCCATATCGTTTGCCATGACAATTGACATACATATACCTATACATAACCAGGATCACGTCTGGCGGGTCATGCTAGTATAAATATAAATTTTATTAGGAAGACAGACCTGCATTCGTCGCCGTGACGTCAACGTATCCTATTTATCAAGCTGCCTAGTTTATTACATGAAACCAGAAAAAAACACTATTGCATACTTTGAATCCGGTTTTTTTTTTAATTTTTATAAATTATGTTGATGGACGTTCAAATGCCAGCCGATGGCAAGTGGTTACCATCGCTCATGAGTATTGGTGCTGTAAGAATTAATAACGATTAATTGCGCCTGTAGATACTAGCCTGGGTCACTCGCCCGAAACACAATTCTACTGTTTGACGGTTGAATATGCTTGAACTAAATTAAAATAGACAAATTTGCTAGATTTGTATATTATGACTGGTTTTATAGTCCCTATGCTACGTATGATTTATGATATACTTCTTCGAAGACTACATAAAAATTGTATTAATTTTTCAAAACAGCTGTATAATTTTGAACTCTAAGTTATCTTTGGAATAATTTTAACAATTTAAAAATAATATCTTAAAGGTTACGTTACTTTTTCACCAGTATCCATAGGTATTTTGATAAAAACATGCCTAAAACACGAGAAGTAAGGATCAACTCGTGTTACCTGTTTCCAACTTTGCAAAGTCGATATTCTTCCTATTACATTTGAATAATTTTGAAGTTTTATCTTAAAACAAATATCAATTTTGGAATCAATATGTAATATTGAACGCACGAATAAAATAATTGTTATCCAGTGGATGCCGTCACATATTGGAATCATGGGCAACGAGGAAGCAGACAAGGCAGCAAAAAAGGCAGTATATGATGGAATTCCTTATAATTGTACACCTTTATATACTGAAATTTTAAAGAAAGTCAAACAAACATGTAAAAATAATTGGCAGGAGTACTTTGATGAAAGATCACGACAAAAAGGTATATGGTACAAAACTATAGTTTGTGAACTTCCTTCTTGTCCATGGTTCCAAAATTTTAAAATGTGTAGGAAAAGTATTGTAAAATTTTTAAGACTTCGTTCCGGTCACATTCCATCAAATATGTTTAATTATATGATGGGTAAGTCAAACACAAACAAATGTTTACAGTGTAATCGTATAGATGATGTTTATCACCGGCTGATGGAATGTGTGCGGAACGAGCCGCTACGGCCGCGTTTATTAAAATCTTATAATGTGGGTATATGCAATAGTATACTTGCTGCACCGTCGACAAATAACGCTAAGAATCTACTAAAATTGTACACATAAACTGAAAGGTATGATTTTTAAATGTAATTATTAATATATTAGTTTTTTAGCATTCTAAGAAATAATGTAATTTTGCATCTTTCCTGTACGGGGGTGACATAGTCAAATTTATGACTAAACTCCCAGGTAAAATAAAAAGATTAAAAAAAAAAAAAAAAAACAAATATCAATATGTATACTAATATTCTGAATTTTATTTTATCATCTAATATTGGTATTTGATTATTGGAAGTATCATTGGTATTCGATTTTCTTGTATTATATATATTTAGTTTTATATGATGTAATGTGATGGTATTACCAAATCAAATCAAATCAATTTTATTCAAGTAAACTTCACAACGAAGCGTTGTGTTTTTTACCAGTTTATTTTTTCGGTAGTTTCAAAAATTTCACACATTCTGTATGAGTACCAGCTTTATATGTATCTTGTAAAATGACGATTCAAATAAGTTTGAAATAGTATTTTTTTATAAGCTATATTTGGATTCATGTTGTTTTAGTAATTAGATTATATCACTATAGATCCAAGTGTCTTGAGTTCGATCCCTGGACCCCTGGATGGAAGATTTTGTCGAGAAAGTCGTTTTTTTCCATCGGACTATGAAAGCGCGCATGAGTCGTGACCGAAATTAGATCAGAAAGACGAGACGAGACGGATGAGTTAAATAGAGTTAAAAAAAAAAAAAACAGACAAAACTCTAAAAAAATTAGGTATTCTTATAATAGAGTTCCGTAGGCTTGGGCTTAAATTGTCTTAATATACAGACCAACTTTATGCCACTAGTGAATTTATCGAAGATGTTAAATGTTAATAAAACACATTTTTCGTGTTAAAACGATCATACATAATAATAGCTGCTTGGATCTAATGAAAAGACATAATAAAGTTTCATGACGGTAGTTGGAATGTTGCCAGTACTGTGAACCACATATATTTGTAAATATATCTGTGGACCGTCAAACTAATACGGAAGAGAGGTAAATGTTTCATTTTAATATGGATCACTGTACCTCCGGGTGACCGAAGTTGGCTGACCTCGTTCTAACAAGCCATCGCAAAGCAAAGTAAAGCTTACGAATTCATATTTTTTTTTTACATTATTTTTTAAATTAAAGTATACAGTCTTATTATTACTGTCCAATAACAATAAAATCACTTTTTTTTGTTTATGTTTACGAAAAAGGGAAACGGTTCTTAGTTTGGATGTATATAGTTATACTCGTACATATATTTGTTTATACAAACAAATATATGTACATACATTTGTTTATACAAACAAATATATATGACGAAGTTATGCCTAAACATACGTTTAGGCATAACTTCGTCATATCTGTACAGGCTGAATTGTAAAATAGATTTGTTTGACAAATATATATCCTGAAATAGTTTTATTTAAATTTCGTAAATATCTGATTGTGACTTTCGGAGACAAGCAACGGTCAGTAAAATTCAGCAAAATATCGGCCCAAATTTTAGGAGAAAGACGTATTATATTATTCATTATATTTATGGCTAATTAGGAGAAGAGCAATTTCGTGAGTGAATAGATCTATAGGTAAAAGAATTTGTGTGATGTTCATTTGATAGGATTTTCTTAGAAAAGTCTAATTATTAAAAAGTAATCAAAATTGGTAACTATTATGAAAGTGCCATCTTGGCAACAGAATTAATACGCCTCTGTTTGAATTCTAGCTAGTAATCTAGATAGTTTCGGCTCAATTAAATCACTAAACCAAGTATATATCGTTGCATATATAGTATAATTACTCTTTACTAAAAAGAATAATAATACTACGAGAGTAATACTACTGCCTCATTGTGTTTTATATCCAATAGAGCAAGTAGTCACGCTTACAGCGAGACGTTAAAAAAATAAAGCATTGTAGGTAAAAGATGAAAGGTATTATAACTCGCACACGTACTGAAAACGACGCAAATTTATAGAGTGACGCAATATTGAAGTCATAAATTTTAATTTAAAACTGACTCTAAACTATTTTTTCTTTTAATCATAAGATATTTTTAAAAAATCGCTGAATATCATCTATGTAAATAAACATCTGACGTCACATAAAATTAGGTCACTGAATATATGGTGTGCCTACAATTAGTGAGGTCATGGTTGATAGCACGCCGTGGGAATGAAACGATCGTCTCCTGGATATTTCTTTCTTATATTGAATATATGTAAACCATCACAAATTGAAAAAAGAAAAAAAAGACACGCTGAGCTTTTGCCAGTTCTTTTCAGGTCAAGGTATTTTCTTTTCCGAACCGGTGGTAGTGTTAAATTTGACATTTAATAAGTAAATGTACTTCTATATTGAATAATGGAATTTGATTTGATAATTAAATTTAATATGGATATATTTCAGATTTACATATTGATAGGGCTTTTTTATTTTACCGGCTAGCATTCCTTTGTATTACTAGATTTCGCTTGAAGGGTTAACCAGTGTAGTTGTAGACACAAGAGCATACACAGTTCATCTTAAGACCTCGTAGCATAGATATTGCAAAAAGTTGCTTCTACTTCTGATAGTGGCTCTTTCTATCGGACTGACCTCCTCTTCAACAACAATAATAAGATCTACTTGCATTAAATCAATTAGCAGACGCAATTTTAATTTTATTAAATTTTGAAATACATGGATACAAGCACGTTTCTAAACTTGACACATTACCAGGGCGTTTAACGTTAATTCTGTCCACAAAAAATATCATAAACGAGAGGCCAACGCGCAGCTGGCTGAGAGTTGTTTGTGAAATGCGATAGAAATAACTGCGGCGGTTGACGTTAACCTGTAAACCTCTTTCGACTAAACGATGATTAATTACGAGTTAAAAAATTTTAGTCGTTGCTTTAATGGTGCTAATCGTATAAATTTAAAATCATTAAACTGTATAAATTAAGTTAATGAAAAACTTAAACTACATAAATGCACTTACTTTATGTTCCTCATTATGTTAAAAAAATACACTTTGGCAAATTATCACATATTATTTTAGTGACAAAATACTAATAAAAATGAATTCGTTTCAGTATATTATATAAAATCAATAAAAACTTTTGATTGCGAGTTGTATTTTTAAAACTCTGAGGATTATCGGTTGTTTTTTTGTAATGTACCTATATAGAAAATAAAAGATCTTTTGGAAAAGCGCGAGCTGCTGAATTACTGTAAAACAAGGCAACAATCTATAATAATAATTAAATATTAATTAATTACAGTAATGTTTATATTAATGTATGATAATGATGGCGATTTCGGCTACGGCGGACAATCTCAAGGGAGACCAGTTAACTACGCAGGAACATTATGCACAAGTGTGCACGCAGGTAAACCCTCTATTCCCTAACTCTCATAATCTGATAGGATGGCAAATCCAACATGATCGAAAAGGGTGCAGGATCACGTACTTTTCGAGGCACGGTAGTACTGAGATATTTCGACAGAGAAACCCAGTTCATTTTCATCAGGCCAACTTATGATTTGAACCCAGGAACACGTGATCTGCAGCCTTATATCTTTAAGCCAAAGAAGATTTTGTTATAAAGTTAAGTTAATATATTGTATTCTTATCCAATACTTTATTCACAAAGATTATTACCTCGTATTTTTGTACTTTAATGAAGCCGAAGGAATGATAGCGGAAAGCGCTTGTCTCTACATATTGTAACTGATGAATATTTAGTTTCTGTACTATGTGTTCTGCTGTATAAGTATTGCTAACTGATCTACCATTCGGTGGCCTTATAGTCTTTGAAATGCTTCTGATTTGCCTTGTCAGAGCGAACTTTATAACCAAAAAAGTATAAACGATATTTTCACAAGACGAGATACCCGATTAGTGCAAGCTGTAATATTGATTGGAGGAAAAGTCTATACGTATCAAGAATTCTATATTTTCTCAAGTTTACTTTATCACGTATTGATAACAATATTAAGCGATTTGAACGCTATTTTAATAATTGCTCGGGCAGTGTTCGCCTCGAAATTAATTTACGTAAACATAAAACCATATTTTATCATAAAGACATAAGTATTTTAAGCAATTGCTGATATGTTTAGTGTGTTTTTTGGCTGTGACGTACTTTATCTCATACAATAATGCTATTCGATCTACTGCCAGGAATCTTATTATCAGTTATAGTTTCAAGAATACAAATGTTTAACGGAGGCAAGCATTCGAAATAAACAGTATTTATCGGAAAGAGAACATTAATACTCGTTCAAATAAATATGTCTCAGCTAGATTGTTGTTTGAAAAGAGATGTTCATGAATTTTTATTTAAATTGGCTCGTAGAATATACAGTACCTACATGCCGATTGATATAAATTACGTAATGAGTGTTGCAATGGTTAAAAATCTCTCAGTATTTAAAATATTATTAACATTGAAATGTAAATAATACAATATTACTAACAATACAATACTTTAATTAAATTAAAATATATAAAGTGTTTATGAGCTTAGAGTGAGTTAATGTTACTTTAAATGTTTGCAGATGCCAACAGGAAACAATTAATTCTTTCATTGTTGTTTATTTTGTTCATGTATGTACCACCTAAATTATTATACTAGTTTTGAGAACGAAACATAATAAATAAATAAGAATATAAATCGAGAGTGAGGGATGTCTATTATCAAGTCGCTTCCGTCCGCCATATTAGATTATTGACGACGTCATTCAGTCTATGACAGTCATGCCGTTAATGCAAATGTCAGGGGACTTTAAGGCGGCTGATTGGTGGAGTTGGTTAGACTCCAGATAATGTCACATTATTTGATTAAAATTACAGATTATATCGTATATCCAAGTAAGATAATTTTTTGGTATCTGACCTATAAATAAACATTTTTTTCCGTCACGACAGCGCGTAATTGGTCACGACATAATTTATAGATGGCGCCACATATTGAAACGCTATCAGATTAATGAGTTTCATTCCAGTCCGGCCTCTGACGTCCCCGTCGCATAAATTCACCCAAAAAACTCCGAATTAAAATTTCTCGGTCCAGATGGAATGGTATTTGGGTCATTTGTATCGTTATTATTATTTTCATAGTTTTAACAATTTACAGAGAAATTTAATTTGGATGGGTTTTTGTATTTGGGGTTAAGGCTATTCACCCTGGACGTGAACGTGCAACTTAGTACTCAAAATGGAAAAATAAAATCAAATCATTATTTAATATTAGTAATATAACTTTATCTCAGAAAAAGGAAGATAAATATAAGTTTTTTCTTAATTTATGGTTGGTTTTATCGTAGGCCATGGTAAAAAAACATTTCTTCCACCATAATGCACCGCCGATCGCGCAATATAAAATTTATATGTCCTTTGTGTCTGAAATTATACTGGCTAGCTCAACATTGAAACCGGAACACAGTATTACAAAATAAATAAAACCTGTTGGCTGAATAATCTCTGCGTAAGCCTTCGTCGGATTCAGATTGGTTTAATAGATTACAGATAATACAGAATGCGATAAATAGCAATCATTTTAATATTACTAAAGTGAATTAGGATTTAGTAAAGAATGAGCTTTTTTACTATCTTATAATTACATAATCTCAGATATGTCAGACTCATGCCAAGATACACACACTCACGGATTTACTGACACTTACATTACACACACTCATAGAATCACACATAAAGTTTGGATTAAATTAGATCAATAACTGTTGAAAAGTTACTTTAAAAAAAAAAACATATTTTTTTTGGAGCTGTCTCTAATAAAATCTAATAATGTTTGTAACATTTTTTTTTAATTACAATATTTCTTATACTAAAATTAATTCTTGCAACTCCCTGATCTTGCAAATACGCTTACAAATTATAATACAGTTTAATTGATATTCCGTGAGTAAAATTGAAAGTAGAAATTAAAATTTGACCTTGAATATTAATTCTGATCGCGACCAAAACAATTTAACTTACAAAACATTATAGAAATGAACATAAAATTTACAAGTCAATCCCCTTACGTTAGTCAGTAGAAGTCGCTCATAATCGTTCTTTTAAGTCAGCGAGGATCGTTCATGTCAATCGAATGTAGGGTAACGATTTATTTCCTTCGTTTTTTTCTTAAGCCTACATGATATAATATTGCTGAACGACCTTTGATCTCTTGGTTCAACCAACACTCATTAAACCTTTAATTATATTTACTTTGCTTTGGGCTCCTATCAAAATCCGTTGTACTCTTCCACGTATGAATAATTGCACGATCTTTAAATAGCTTCGTGTAATTGTTTCTGCAACACGTTTGATTAGTTTATTGCACCGCCGGAGCCGCGAAATCGTCTGCATCTCAACCGTCGGTACATATTATGTAATTATGTACACTTATAATCTTCTTAGTTTCTTTTTTGTAAGTACTTTTTATTTAAAATAGATAGGCAGTCTCAAAAATGGGCCATCTGATGATAAGTGGCCACCAAATGGCACCGTAAGAAGTTTTAACCTTCCCTTGCATTACCAATGCGTCATCAACGTTGGACCACTAAACTATATAAACATTTAGAAAGTTGAATATTTCAATTTTTATATTTATGTATATTCTAATATTTGGTTAAATATTTACATATGTCAATTTAAAAGTAATAATAAACAAAAGAGAACCTGACTCTTTCTAATTTTAACCTAAAGCATAATGGACAAAAAGACGTGACACGTCGTCAAACGTTAATATTTTTTTCCTAGGAAAAGAAATTTCCTTTACAGTCTATGTAATATAGTCACAAATCATCGCAAATGAAGACAAACATATATCTCGCATATAATAATATAAATTTTTCCATTATACAACATATTATATTGGATGTCTTGATATAACGTAAGCTATTTGCATTTTAATGGATTCCACGTCAGGATAAACATTAGTTTTAAAACAACGGATAATTTTAGAACAAGCCAAGCCATATACTTATTTATAAGACAAGTTTTTAGCGGATAAATGGAAACAGTAGGACAAATTTTTGAAAAGTTAGTTAGCTTAATGTGAAATTAGATAAATTCAATTTGATGAAGTGAAAAGTACTTTGTATTATTTGAAAGTTTATTTTCAAGGACAAAATCGAGAGAACCGTGTATATAAGCAGCTCTATCGTTGCTAGTTGCTAGTTTTTATGACTGCAGATTGCGAACAAGTTCTAACTTCTAATTCCAGGATAGTATTAAGAAGTCATTGACTTTTGCTGGCATTAAATTTTCAGTACCAGACCGGAGACGCAAAGATGGCATTATTTAACTTCCTTGTGTTGGAAAGTACGTAGCCTATGGTCGTATGGTTGATTTTCGGTCTTGAAGAATTGCCATTCCTTGAAATAAACATGTGGGAATAGAGAGTGCACCTTTGATGCGACAATTATTTTGCACTATCATTCGCAGTGGGCTAGTCTAGTCCTCCAGATTAGTCACGTTGGCCGGAACTTAGTCAGGAGGATCTTTCATATGGATGTTTCAGCGTGAAACGACTCTGACGCAAAATTAGTTCTATTTCGTTTTAAGTTTAGCGAGCTCCTTTTCGTACCTTTAATATTTGAGACCATCACATGTTGTCATGAAATTATTTTTTCTGATTCCATATTCGCAAATAATAGGTTTTTTTTTATTATGTTTTTACCGACTGTTCCTTTGTCCACTGTGTCAACGTATATTATTTCAGAAACAATGTACATATACAGCTGAGAAGGAAGGAGCAGTTTCACCAATTTTTTCTTGTGCTTCATTTGTGTTTGTAATTCAACTGATGGTCGGCGATGAATGAAAGCATGTTACTAGGTATTCATCTTAAGAGAAGACCAAGCCTTTGAAGTAATTTAATTTGAACATGAATTTTTTTCAGTGTGAATCCTAATATTCGTGTATAAGTAACGGAATTTCCATTTCTACTTTATTTGATGCTAATCTAGATATGATACGCAAGCGTAATGACTTTTTTCCAAATTATGTGAATATAATTGAAACTTCGTATAAAAAGAAAAAATTTGTCGTATTTAAATATTAAGATAGACTTGAATTAATATTTTAGTATTATATAAAACAACTAGCGACCCGCCCTGGCTTCGCACGGATGCAACGCTGATACTAAATATATTGTAGAATATCTTACAACGTTCACAGTTTTTCAGTCATTAGACAATACAAATGACTATGTCCGTGCGTTTTAAATATATAATATCTTTGAAAATATCAATTTATAATACATGCTTTAAAAGCGCCATATTTATCTATATTAAAATCACAATGTATTTGAGGTACTTAATTGGATAAGGATTGATGCTGTATTCCTTAAAATCGCTTTGGAAAAATACATTATTTCTCGTAAAAAGTAAAGGATAAAAAATGGTTATTGTGGGTTATCCCTAAGAGACAGACATATACCATCGCTGACTTTTTTGAAGACTTTTATAAGGTGTACAATACATATACATAGGGTTCAGCCAGCGATTGCAAAGTAAGCCCAAAAAAGATTAATTTTTTAATGTCTAAATTTATCAGTGTTTCTCTACTATATTGTGCATGTATTATACATATAAACACTCATTCAATCTATTATAAAAAACCGCATCAATTCAAATCCGTTGTGTAATTTTAAATATCTAAGCATACACAGGGACAGAGAGCGGTAAACGACTTTGTTTTATACTATGTAATGATGTATATAAAGTTGTCATAGATATTTCGAATTCACAGTAGGTGATTTTTGGCACGGTCACGTTTGTAGTTTTCTGTCGCGAACCCTTTAATTATATTTATAGATCTTCATGTCATAGAAACTTTTCTATAAATAGCTCGAAACTAATTTTCCGGGCGCAGTGTATGTTTGTAGTCGGATGGAGTTTCTATTGTACATTACTTCATGGAATTTGATACGAATTTCACCAAACATAATCTTTATTTAAATATAATAGCTATGATATATTATCATAATAATAAATATAGAATAGTATAGTAACTAAAACATTAGAGCAATTTAAATTAATGAATTCTCCAAGGACTTATATTAACTTTATAACGCCTACATATGCTACATTGTAGCATATGAAGGCGGACGATCAAATGGGCCGTCTCATTGTAAGTGGTCACCACTGCCCATTGACATTGGCGCCGAAAGAGATTTTAAACTTTCCTTACATCGCCAATGCGCCACCAACCCTCGGAACCGAGATTTTATGTCACTTGGATGCCTAGAATCGTCGAGGTCCCTCGTCGGTCGGGATTCATTACGTCTCGTCGATGCTTAAATGTATGACAACGCACACGTTATTCCTTCTGACGTCGATGATATTCTAATTCGAGGTCTCACAGGAGGCCCTCAGAACTCCCGACATCTAGCTCGATTAATTTAACTAGCAACCTGGCTAGTGTTAGCGTCCCCAGTAACGTTGTAGAGGCCATTAGTACAAAAAGTAATACACAAGCCGATTTTTTTATTTATTTCGGATGTTATTCATAAACAGAGAAACATTCAGGTGACAGACGACAGCTGGTTGATACCTTACGTCGAAATATTTTATGATAAAATAAATAGAAAATTGTATATAAAGGTTAAAAGAAAAAATAGCGTTACTTATATAAGAGTATATAGTGTAACCCTAACATTATTCGACCAGAATAATTCGGTATTATTAAATCGCACCTGTAACATAACATTTAGAGAAGTACAGGTGAATCTAATAAGAATAAACAAAGCCTAATGCTTGCGTTAGCCGCTGATTTACGGTACGACTTCTAGTTGTCTTGTATGCCATCGTGGAGCCGTGCCAAGCGATGTTTGGCAGTTGGCACCCGGGATCTATCAGGGAGGTGTTACGCCTCATAACTGTTTTGTTTTTTATTCTGATGATTGATCTTTGCATCATACATTTAAACTCTTAACATTTTTTCTTTAAATATCGGTGATTGATTTGGGATTAATAAGAATTAAAACAAACTTTTAAAACAAAATCGTTTTTTTATTGTCGTAGCTAATCATAAATCCTCTTTTGTCTAAACTAAATAAGTGAAAACAAAAGCTTATAATTATGTAATTAATTGGTAAATTTCAGTACAACAATACATAATTAAGCTAATTTGTCCCTTTATCAAAGAACCATTGTTTTAATTAAAATTTAATAAAAGATCGATTAAAATGTAAGTACCACATATTTTTCATTTCTTTAAGAACAGAATAAAAATGGATGAATCAGTTAAGTTACAAGAGTGTATTATAATATGTCAATGTACCTACTTCTCTATAATACTACCTGAAATGCCGAAATAATCTGTGCCCTTTTGGAAACTCTCAATGCCTACGATAAGAATAAGGCGAGGGGAAGACCGATATAAGTGTGACAGGTGCAAAAAGGACGTAACTAAATATATTGGAAGATAAAAACACAATTCTGTTAACCTTGAAATTATTTAGATTCAAAGCGTTTGTTTTTCTTATGAATTTAAAATAAATAAATAAATATGGCCTATTCCGGGATGTAATATCTACGTAAAAAAACATTTCGAATATGATCAGCAGATTTGGTGTGAATCAGTTATGAATATAAACTTAAATACAATAATAAATAAATGACTCACGCTCAATCCAAGCCGGTTGGTCTAACGGCAAGATATTTTGCACAGGAATTCCTTGCGGAACAAAGGAAGGTTTTTTTTTTTTAAATCATCTGTTGACCTTTGAACACGAGATGAAAGTTTGCCGTGCCATCGCATTATATGTGTGAGGGATACGATAGTGCTCCTTTTGGTTGGTGAAATAACTTATTACACAAGAGTATTTTTTAAAACGAATTGTGTGTTTATGATTTTTATATAAAAATAACATGAATATTATGTAATAGTAAACAATATTTTATTATTCAATGGTGTCGAATACATTGTATACAGCACTCTAACAGTTTAAGCATTGTGGCGATGGTTAAATTAAATTAAAGTCGCTCGTATGTGTAGTGTTCATTGCATCGTGCCAGCACGTATGAATGATTGCGTGACTAAATATTTACGAGTCAACGGACAAGCAAAGGCACGTTGACACAAAATATATACTAGACTGAGCACTGAGTAGTAAATTAAACAACTTCATTTGTTACATCGACGCTTACAATGTATTTGTATTATAATGGTTTAAATTTCATTTGTAACTTTTTATGGGTGTGATTATATGAAAAGGGACGGAAGTGTGTAACAGAAAGTCAGGGAACCACGCGCTGTTTGATCTGACCAATGGGCGTGCTCGGTTATAACGTTGGCCATTGGATGGTACTAATTCAAATGTTAGACATCATATCCAACGACTGTGTGTGGTTTAGTTAACTTTGAAAGGTGTTCAGCCAGTGTTTTAAAGGGAAATAGCTTTAAATATTGATATGACTTCAATGTTAGCTGCCAGATAGATTTTAAATCTTTAAAATTTCATCAAATACATATTTATAATTAATATACGTATCATGATATCAGATTAATGTAAATAACTCGAGTGCCTATTTGCGTTAGTGGCTGCCTTACAACTTATAAGGAGTAGTTCGGACATCTCGAAGTCCTGAATTCAAATCCCGGATTAGGCTGAAATGTAATTGGGTTTTTGTATCGAGAAATACACGATCGCAGTACCGTTTTTCGGAAAGCCCGTAAAGTCATCAGTCCTTCGTTTGAACTCTTGCCGCCCGTATCGGATTGTTCGTCCCCTCGGACTATGGGAGTTCACTTGTGTTTCTAAACGAACATGTGTACTATAAGTCTCTCGAGTTACGCCACCTTGGCCGGAATCGGTCAGAATGATGTAATCATTGCTGTTAATAAAGATATTGGACATCAATCCTAATACTATGTTGAGGTGTAAGATTTGTACTGCTATTCGCTGTTCCGTTAATAACTGTGACTCTGGTTTTATTTGAAAACAGAAAATTCATTTCCTTTCGTGAGTGTAATTAAAAGAAAAGTATGTTTCTACGAATTAAATGCGGACTGAATACAAGATTTTTATTTACAATACAAATAAATTAAGCGATAGCTTAATGGTGTATTTCCGAATTTGAACCCGTATCATGCCGTTGAATATACAATTTTTTACTGATTTTTTATATGGTAAAGATCGGCGGACGAGCAAATGGGCCACCTGATTATAAGTGGTCACCAACCGCTTTAGACAATGGCGCTGTGATAAATATTAACCATTCCTTACATTCCCAATGCGCCACCAACCTTGGAAACTGAGATTTTATATCCCTTGTGCCTGTAGTTACACTGACTCACTTAACTTCAAATCGGAACGTAATAATACTGAGTACTATTTGGCGGTAGAATATCTGATGTGTGGGTGGAACCCAGACGGGCTAGCACAAAGCTCTATCACCAAGTAAATATTATGTTATTATTATTGGTAATGTTTATCAGATATTGTATTTTGTAATCTGTTACTTAATACTTTTAATGTATTAAAGTTCTTATACTTTATTTATAAATGTATATATTCGTCGTAGTTTATTTGCATTAAACTACAAACCGTACGGATGTTACAGCGTGTGTCGTGTATCCATTTCAGGGGTGCCAATATTGTTTTTGAATAAAAAAAAGCTGTTGTCACTGAAAAATAAATGTGTTTGAAGAACGACATTGGTAAAAAAAGTAATTTTAGTAGGTATTTTGTTTTTATTTCGTGACAATTAATATAATATATTTTCTTAATCATGAAAGTTAAAAAAAAGATAAATACGGTAATAAATAAAAACGTCATTTTATACGCTTTAATATTAATTGACATATTTAAAGTATTAATGACTTAACGAGTAATATCGTAATAATCTACCGTTTTAAATATTAGTAAGACTTAAAACAGTCATTGTTTGTATAATATATGTATTTAGTGTGTCACCCCTGGTCATTGTGTACGCGGCGAGGATGCTACAGAAATAGCTCGGTTGGAGAACGAGGCGGCGTGTATTGCTGAAATTCGATACGGTATGTCGAGACCGCCGTGACGCGCGCTCGGCCGCAGCGTCGCAACGACGCGCGGTATTTCGACGAATACCTTGTCCGCAACGCTTGGCGTTTTCTCGTTTCATTTTAATCATTTCCTTTTTTTTTTAATTATTTCATTAATCCAAGTTGTTAATATTTTGAGATGTAAGCCAATACGATGTCTGTAACTTGTATTTCTTTAATTACATTGACCACAATGATGTCAATATCTATCCATCATTATAAATAAAAATTAATGTCTGTGTGTCTGTATTTTATACGTTACTAAATCATTCGTCTAATTATGATGAAACTTTGGAGTTTTGTTCTGTTTAGGAACGAGAAGACTTTTTATTTGTGTGTCGTTCAATGTAAACGTTTTATTTAGACTCTTAATCTATCCGCGCAAAGCCGTGACAAGTATTTAGTATATTGATATTTATTGTATTATTGTCGTTGTGACTTTGTCAGAACTTTTTGATTTATTTTCTTAAGGTAATAATTTTCACGACTGCAGTGAAAATTATTGCCTTCTAAAATAACACTTTGAGATGTAATTATTATCCGATCAATAGAACTTACCTATGTTGTAAAGAAATGTAAATATAGATATAACTTTTTATAACTATAAAAAAAACTGTAACCGAGCTATGTCTGAATATATTTTGTCTTATCCTCATAGTCATTACTCGATATTATCTATACAGAGGTTAAATATGCCATTATTAAACGTATATCTGCGTACTTCTTACCACGAAAAATCTTAACGGATTTTGATGTAATTTTGTATGGTGATATCATTGCCTATGCCAACACCAATATAATACTTCTTATTGTGAAAAATGAAGCGTTCCCAAGGGAAAATATAAAAGATGGTTTGAGGAAATATAACTTTTTAACTTTCGTATATTTTGATATTTGATTATATAAAAATAATTTGCGAAACCGCGGGGCACAGCTAGTTATTAATATGTATAATACAGGTCAACGCGTTTAAAATCATTTTACTACGTTGTTGGGCTTTGTGCAAGCCCGTCTGGGTAGGTACCACCCAATCATCAGATATTCTACCGCCAAATAACAGTACTCTGTATTGTTGTGTTCCGGCTAGAAGGGTGAGTGAGCCAGTGTAATCACAGGCACAAGGGACATAACATCTTAGTTCCCGAGGTTGGTGGCGCATAGGTGATGTAAGAAATGGTTAATATTTCTTACAGCGCCTTTGTCTATGGGCGGTGGTGACCACTTACCATCAGGTGGCCCATATGCTCGTCCGCCAATCAATGCCTCCTCTGACCTCGGTAGGGCAATCGGGTATCGGGTTTGGTGGTTTTCTTACCCACTAAAAACACCGCGAAAGCCGTCTTGGGCACGGATCGTGTTGGACCACCTTACAAGTCGGCCACGATCTGTCTCTTAAGCAGTGTGTGAGCATGCGTTCGCACGTCTGTCTGCTTGTGTGTGTATATTATCGAATAATCTTGTAGCCGTAAAATCGCCGTGAATGTTAAAACACTGCAATAACCATTTCCTTCTATTAAAAATAATACGGATATAAATAAGGAGGCACGTTCTGTCTTGGGAAATCAAAAACTTTAGGAAACTCTTACATTTAGCAGTATTGTCATAATAAAGAAAACAAAATCCTTTATTATAGCTATTCAACGACCGTCCGTTATACTTACCTCAGTATTTTATTTATTTATCAATAAGTAATTGACATAATGACTCTTTTATAAGAATGGTTTCTTTTGTTGTTCATATTCGTGGTTTTAGAAACTATTTCAGCATTTGACCCAGCTTCGTTACAGTTTATATCTCAGAGGTCTAATGTACGAGCGGAAGCGTTTATAATTATTTATTTGAATAATTATGTTTTTTTTAACTGGCTCGGTGGTCTAGTGGCTAACTCTTAAGGTAGTATTATGAAATCCAGGGTTCGTAACCCGAGTACAGAACATCTTAGCTCTAAAGGATGGTGGCGCATAGGATATTCAAGGAATGGTTATTTCTTACAACGTCAGTAGACATCTCTATCGGTGGTGGTGACCACTTACCATAGGTGACCTATTTGCAAGTTGACTTACTTATTATCAAAAAAACCGAAAGTGATTTTGACAATATTTCAATATTTATACTCATATATAACACCTCGCCTTATTGCCTGCACTGGTGATAGGAGGGCTGGTTCGTTTTTTAGCCACAGGATCGGAATTGCGATTCAACGGGGAAATGCTGCTAGCATTTTTCTCAATATTCCACGCGGTCATGATTTATTTACTAACCATTTTGAATTCATATTTATATATATTTAAGTACGTAATGTTAACAGTTCTTATTTATATCAATAAACAAGTGTAATTCCCTCATTGTATTGAATCTGATCACTTATATAAAAACAAATTCCATTTACTTGGGCCGACACGGTCCGTTGGCGGGTGAAGGTCGATTATTCATCGATTTTATTCATAGATCGATGCGAAAGTTATCACCTGATTTCTGTTTATAATAATCTGGAAAATCAATTAAATTACATCGAAAAAATGTAGTAAGTGACACATTGAGTGCGGCTCTTATGGAGAAGGCTTACACCTTATCACTATCTTGCAACCCGTGCGCGGTGTATAAGCACGAAGCAGAATTTTATCCATACATGTAGAGTTTTCGCTTCAAATCACATGTTTTCTACAAGTACAAAATTAATTGTAAACACTAATTAATAAAACACATGAAATTCAGTGGCGCTTGCCTGTGTTCGAATACGCGACCATTTGCTTAAGATCCACGTTATTTGTCCACTGGACCACCTCATCTTTCTGAATGTATTACACTGAATTAAAATTATATTTTCGAGCCAATTTATTTTAGCTTTTGCGACAATTTTCAACGTAGGCAAGTAAAGAAATGTATGCAACAAACAAACAGGCTAAGAAGTCGATTTTCACAAATGAGACTCGACTAAATTAAAGGAACAAATTTTTCCATTGAATATTTCCCAGTGTTTCTTAAGAAGCAAACGATTAGAAATCTCATAAAACGTGGAATGTTGCAAGCGATATAATTATTTTCAGACGTCCGCCGAACGGAAGAACTGATACTAAAAATAATAAAAAGTCGGTTTTGTGCCAATCCGTCTGTCGCGAATTTACCATTTCGCAGGAAATCTTTCGAAATATCCTCTCGTTAGAACTGATTGGATGTTTCAACGGATTGTTAACTAAGCTAATCACGGTACTTTTTCTTTATCAACGGCCAGATTGCTCAAAAGATCCGAAATAATACAGGCGAAATAAATTTTAGTTGATCATTTCGTATTGATATTATTTTCCATTTTAAATTTCGAATAAATATTTGAGACGCCATTTGTAATTATTTACTTTCTCGTTACAGCTGTTTGATGAGGATTTTAAAATTGTAAGGTAGAAAGATACTCATTGGAAAAAATATTACTTTCTTGTATATACGAGGTTCTATATTTTTTAAATCGTATACATTTCTCTATTTTCTTGAATTTTGATATTTCTATTGGTTTTGTTGATGTTTACATAACTTGTAAGATATATCGTTTTGCTATTTATGTCAATATTTGAATTGTACTGAATCAACTTTTAGATAAAAGATACATTTAGCTCAACGGTATATATCCGGGCTCCGGGCTATGTTATAGTCGAAAGATGGATTTCGTGAGTCGGTATATTTATATAGCTTTACTCACAGTGCAGTATTTTATTAAATAAAATTGTAAAACTGAAATAAACTGAAATAAAAATGTTAATATTTATTATTATATTATATGAATATACATTATGATGGGTGGTTAGGTTACAGGCTCGGATCACGCATCAATCGCTAACATCTCATCATCGCCCTTTATTTCAATGAGCGTGTGTATTTACAGGCAAAAGGGACATAATGTTCTAGATCCCATTTTTAGCGGCGCATAGAATATGAATAAATTGTCAATGTTACATTTGCCGTCTACCTGCTGTAAATTAAAAAAAAAACAACAAATGTATTTGCATGAAGTTTTGCGAGTAATAATTATTGGAGATGAATGAAACGTATATATTTCAGACAGTTTACTGCTTTCCGTCCGCTCTGATGTATTTTTAATAATCCTCAAATGCTAGTTCACGAGATGTAAGCTGATCTATTTATATTAGAAACGTGTGAAACATGACGTTAGCAATGACGACACGTCGTGACGACAATCGAATGTATGTATTTGAGATGTAAAATTCTGTGTACCAAAAACTATTCAATAAAATGGAGCGTTCGTTTTTTTTTTAGAATTTGTACACGAACATTAATCGAAACTATATATGTGCACCTGACTCCTTTTCAAATGCTGATGTTCATAACTTATTTAGATAGAGAACCTTTATATATCTATACTGAAAGTATAAATGTGAAAGTAATTCTGTTTGGTACACTATCACAGTTAAATTACTGAACCAAATTTGATGAAATTTTGTATGAAGTAAGTTTAAAGGGTGTGAGCAGGAATAAAAAGTAACCTGTACTTTTTGTATAAATAGATTACACGCAGGCGAATCGGCAGGCGAAATCTATTTTACCACAATGAAGTTGAAAATAAGAACCTGCAAATGACTCCCAGCCGTGTTGTAGGTCTTCCTTCGAGGAGACAGTTTTGAGAATTTTTCACCACGCGGCTTCAATGCGGCTTGGTGGAAATACGACTTGTGTTCGAGCTATGCAGGTTTTCTTTCAACGCCGAACACGATATCATTTATAAATACAAATTGAAAAATGAGATGAGTGCAAAATAATCGTCAGATTCACTGAAGTAGAAGGTAGTCCTGTTATAATAGATTGGTAACTTGCGATCTTTGATATAAATTTTTTTCAATATAAATTTAATAAAAAGACCTTGAATACCAATTTAGGTGACAAATTGAAAATCATTGTTTCCAACGGTGGATATATAATTTAGCCGAAATTAATTTATCTGCAAACGAAAGGTCGCGACCGTGGCTCTAGTGTAGCGTGAGAAATTTTCGATTGCGGTCAAACTTATTTTGCAATCCGTGGCTTGGGACCTAGCCGTAGTCGCTCCAGCTCCTACCAGTTAATTGTTAGCTGTTCACCTGCTCCGAGATGGCTTGGCCAATTTTATGGCTACTCCTTACCATAGCACATTTTGTAGGTAAGTGCTTTTTGTTTTAAATAGTTGCTTCTATATATTTTTGGTATTTACCTTAGAGTTCTTACTGAATAACGATGTTCGCTAATAATTATCGAATTTTTTTACTTTTATTGGAAACTATTTCAAATTAATTAATTTTCGGACATTGTTATTTGGTTACATTTTACGTAAAATATTATTGTAGATCCCCAACAAACAACTGCGGGGGAATGTTGTTCCGATGATCAGAATACTGAGGTGGCAGAGAATGAGGTACAAGAAGTGGAGTTGGCAGCCGCTTGCCCTGAGCTCAGTGAACAAATCATTGGTGGTAGGCCGAGTTCGGTAACCAGACACCCGTATCAGGTGTCTATGGTGATGAATGGAAACTCTTTCTGCGGTGGTTTTATAATTAGCAGAGATTATGTTCTCACGGCGGCACATTGCGTGCAAAAGTAAGTTATATTAAAATTGCATGCTTATGAAGTTTTTATATACCGTTTAATTACTAATGTATGTAATGAAATGTACTTTTATCGAATTCAGTTCTTTTTACAGGCTTTTTCTTACTTGTTAGACTCAATTAGGTCAACTTCGAATTGTGATGATTGTGGTGATGAAATTGTCAATTAAATTTAAAATTTGGGTGATTGTTTATCTATCAATAAGAAACGTTGACACTAATTACTTTATTATTATTATTTATACATATAATTATTACGTAAGGACCTTTTTATACGTATTTTTTCTTAAATATCAATAGCACAGCCCCAGAAGCAATTCGATTGCGAGTGGGCAGTACACGACGAGACTCCGGAGGTCGCATCGTCAGTGTATCTGCAGTCACCGTGCACCCTCAATACGGGCAGCCACAGTTTGACCATGACATTGCTGCATTGCGACTTTCACAGCCACTGGTCTTTGGGCCAGCAATCCAACCTATTAGACTTCCTCGACCTCGTCAAGCTGTACCACTTGTGCGACTAACTGTTACTGGCTGGGGACTAACTGCTGTAAGCTAATTTTATTTATAATTCTATTCTGCGTTGTTCTATACGCGTCTTGCAATAAATGGATGTTTTTCGATATGGCTTTTTTCAATGTATACCTTAATTTCAGAATGTCTTATTTTATTATGTATTATTTTGAGATTAAAGTATACATTACATTCCCCAGTTATTTAAGAGCATAGCTAATTGATTCGAGCCATTATCGAATCAACTTTTTTTTAGTTAATACGTAAAACTATCGCCTTTTCTGATTTTTGTTTAGTAACTTTCATTCATTTTCATAGCTGATAATAGATGAACGTATGCTTAAGAGTCTAATAATAAATCTAATAATAAATTATCGCTTTCTAGCCGGGAGGGCGTAGAATTCCAAGGACAATGATGGAAGCCAATGTACCAGTTGTTCCACACTGGTTATGTAGACTTTCATATGGAGACTCGCTCACGAGAAATATGTTTTGTGGGGGGCACTTCCTAATCGGAGGCGTATCATCATGTCAGGTAAAAGACTGAAACAATAATAATAGAATGAAAAGTTCTTCCAAATCGGATTTGTTTCTTATTGGAAAAATTTTATATTTTCATTTAAGGGTGATTCTGGCGGTCCAGCAGTTTTCAGAGGAACCGCTTTTGGTATTGTATCGTTTGCTAGAGGATGCGCTCTGCCTTTGTCGCCGACCGTCTTCAGTAACATAGCCTCTTTACGAGACTGGGTCACACAGACTACTGGAGTTTGATTGTCACTCTGAAATGAACTTTATACCAGTGCAAGAGAGTTTAAAATAGCATGAGAGTGTCTGTGATATAAATAAAGAACAAATATTTGAGCTCGTACGCCTGTTCTGTTTATTGACTGTTTTTATTTATTTTGTTACATTTAAAAATAAAGCTTACATAATGAACTTTTTTTTCTTTACTATCATCCCAACCGAATTAAATTCCTGCGCTTTCTGTAATCCGT